>NC_056729.1:1609071757-1609089257 GCF_019279795.1 Protopterus annectens | reverse complement strand
ATACATGCACAAGGGCTTTTGCTTAGATGCTTTGCAGGTTCTGGAAGTCATAAAACAATTTCATTCCTTCATGCTTCCAGAGTAGTAATTATTTCACCCCAAAGACAATACTGAAACCTTCCTACCACAGACTTTGTGTCTCTGGCTGCCTTGAAACCTCTGAGGTAGCATCTTTATGGCCTAGCCTATAAAGTGATTTAATTTCAGATATTTTTTTCTAAAGTTTGCTGGATTAAGGTTAACCCTCCAGTTTCCCCTGTTAAAACATATACACTTAAATAGTTAAATAGTGCAAGTACATTTCTGTTCTCTCCAGTAAGGCACACTGTGGATAGATTTCAAACGGAAGCACTTTATATATATCTTTTCAACACAAACATCTGTACAAATCTGTTGTATATACACATGATATACAGTACTAATACATTTGTAACACCAGCATCTTGTATGATCTACAGTCTAATACATTTGTAACACAAACCTGTTGTATAAATCCATATGAATTTCTGGTTAAAAGCTTATTGCGCATGCTTACTTGAACTGTTTCTTTCTGAAATCGGTATGCCTTGTTTGCTGTAGCATAGACTAGATTCAGGCCGGCTGGATCTAGCTTTGTTTGTATAACTTGTGCACTGATACAGGCCGTCTTTTTTGTTGAAGGTTTTTCTGTACCCTTGTGGCAGGACTGTGCAGTTAGAACTTGTCTGATTGAAGACTGCTGGAACATGGCTCAGTTTTAAGCTTTTTAACTGGTTAATTGGGTAAAGTGTTGTTTTGATTGTATCTGCTCTATTTTCTGGAATATATATATATATATATATATATATATATATATATATATATATATATATATATATATATATACTTGTTTCTCGCCTTTCTGAACTATAATAGCCCAGTTTTCATGTTATTGCTGAATCCAGGGCTGTGTTACAAGTTTCTGTGCTGCCATACCTTACTTGGATAGAAGAAAGTTTCTCTGTTCACCTGTGAGAGAGGGGAGCTTTGAGCAGGCAATCTGTCCCTGGAGGAGTGGTTTCAGCCCATAAGTTAGTAGTTTATTGGCCTTTTTGGGCTAATTTTGATTGTATCTGCTCTATTTTCTGAAAAAAAATTTATACTTGTTTCCCGCCTTTCTGAACTAGTATAGTCCAGTTTTCAGGTTATTGCTGAATCCAGGGCTGTGTTACAAGTTACTGTGTTGCCATTACCTTACTTGGATAGAAGGAAGCTTCTCTGTTCACCTTTGAGAAAGGGGAGCTTTGAGCAGCCTATCTGTCCCTGGAGGAGTGGTTTCAGCCCAGAAGTTAGTAGTTTATTGGCCATTTTGGGCTAATTTCTATCTCTTTCACTTTCCTGCTATAAAAACCTCATTTGCACAGTTTTTACGCTTGTATTCCACTCAGCAAGTGCCTTCCAGGTGTTCTGCAGAGTCTACAGCAGCAGAGAGACAAAAGAGTGACTTTGGAATGATTAAGTATCACTTTTCTGCTTTTCTTGCTGTCTTAATTAATTCCGCCTAAAACGCCAGTTTTTTTAGCGAATCTGTGATTTAAAAAGTTTGTTACTGTATACAACTCCGCACAGCTCCTCGTGGTCTCCTGCAGAGTGATACAGGCAACAGAGAGACCCAAGAGAGACTTTTCCAGATTTAAGTATTTTTTTCTCTGTTTTTTTGCTCCGACTGCCTTTTTCCGCCTAAAAAGTGGATTTCTAACTGATCTGTGCTTTAAAAAGTTTAAATTGCATTTGCCTTCTGCTTTTTACAGTTTTTGCACTTGTTTTATATCAATTTAAGTCATTTTTGTATTGTATAACTGTTGTAGGCTACACACTAAAGTGCGTTAGTTTGTTTATAGCATTTACAGCTTTTTCTGTGTGTTTTTCTGCTGTTTCCTGGAAACAAAATATTCTTTCATCCTGCCTTTGCTGAACTAGATTAGTCCAGATTTCAGGTTTTGCTGAATTCCGGACTGTGGTATAGTTTCCTGTGTTGCCCATATCCTTACTTGGATAGGAGGAAGCTTCTCTGTTCACCAGTGAGAGTGGGGAGCTTTGAGCAGCCTATCTGTCCCTGGAGGAGTGGTCTCAGCCCTGAAACTAGTAGCTTATTGGCCGTTTTGGGTCAATTCCTATCTCTTTCAGTTTCCCTGCTTTAAAACCCGCATTTGCATGGTTTTGCACCAGTATACAACTCCACACAGCTCCTCGTGGTGTCCTGCAGAGTGACACAGGCAACAAAGAGACCCAAGAGAGACTTTTCCAGATTTAAGTATTTTTTCTCTGTTTTTTTGCTCTGACTGCCTTTTCCCACCTAAAAAGCGAATTTCTAACTGATCTGTGCTTTATAAAGTTTAAATTGCATTTGCCTTCTGCTTTTTACAGTTTTTGCACTTGTTTTATATCAATTTAAGTCATTTTTGTATTGTATAACTGTTGTAGGCTACACACTTAAGTGCACTAGCCTGTTTATAGCATTTACAGTGTTTTCTGTGTGTTTTTCCGCTGTTTCCTGAAAAAAACAAAAAAAAAATATATTCTCTTTTCCCAACTTTGCTGAACTAGATTAGTCCAGATTTCAGGTTTTGCTGAATTCCGGACTGTGGTATAGTTTCCTGTGCTGCCCCATATCCTTACTTGGATAGGAGGAAGCTTCTCTGTTCACCATTGAGAGTGGGGAGCTTTGAGCAGCCTATCTGTCCCTGGAGGAGTGGTCTCAGCCCTGAAACTAGTAGCTTATTGGCCGTTTTGGGGTCAATTCCTATCTCTTTCAGTTTCCCTGCTTTAAAACCCACATTTGCGGGGTTTTGCACGATTTTGTGCATAGCGCAGCATCGGGCAGCGCCGCTTAAACGGGTTTAAACTATTCCCGGCTCCACAAAGTCTGCTCTTCACTTTTTCCCTTAGAACTGTTCTAAATCTCAAAGTAAGCACTCTATTTTCATTCTAAAGCCCTGCAGTTGCTCGTATAAGTAATCTTATAAGTAAGCACTAATAAACTAAAGCACTACACCCTCTTATACTCCCTTTAAGTACTTGGCTCCCTATTGGTTCTTTTTGATCAATCAAAAATTAGTTCCTTATACTATTCTGGCATGTCCAAAAGTCAGTTTCGGGTTTACTCTCCAGTCAAGATGGTGAATCTGGGAATCTTGAGGCAGTGTTACAACTGCCTTATGTAAACAGACCACCCTCTCCTCCTCCCAACAAGCTGACATATATGTGAAAGATGCAACTATATAGCCAAACTGGAGGCTGAGCTCTCTTAACCCAGTACTGGCGCAGTCAGTCAGGAGGGGAAGGTAACCACACACTCCACAAATCCAGTTTCACATTGACCTATCGCAACAGCAAACCAAATGCATAAACACACAAAAACATACTCAGAGGCTCTAAATAAAAATCTTCCCAAGCAGCAGAGACCTTCAAAGCAGACATCCAAGCAACCGCTACCCCACAACAATACCCACGTATCACATAGTTCACAAAGTCAGTGTGCCACACAGTCACAGCCCTTAAGGCTAAACAACACACCTAATACACTTGTAATAGGTGACTCTATTGTCAGACACACTGATGTCCCACTCGCTAGGCTGAACAAGGAGAAGGTCACTGTAAGCTGCCTGTCGGGTGCCACTATCCGCCACATAACACAAGCACTCAGGTCACTCCAAAGCAAGTACAAATATGACTTCGTCATTGTCCATGCTGGTGTGAATGACCTGAGACGTACCTCCCTGGACTACATGAAAAGAGACATAGAGGAGCTCTCTGATCATGTAGCCCAGGCCGGTATGACCCTGACCTTGAGTAGCATCTTACCCTCACCAAGAACGGCTTGCACCTGTCACTCCTGGGCTTTCGAATATTGGCTAGGGCTCTTGCCACCCCCATAGTGCCTTTTTTAGGCAAGGCTCAAAAGACAAGCCCACCTCCATAGACAACACAAGGAAAAAGAAACTAAGGGTAATGCTGCTCAAAGCCAGAAGTCTAAACCTCAAGATGCACACACTCGAGGCTCTCCTCAGTATGGAGAATATTGATATCTGTGCAGTAAGCGAAACCTGGTTCAAGGCTCCCGAGAGCACCCCAGCACTACCAGGTTATACCTCATACCATGTTTTTCAGCCCCAAAACTCGGACCGAACCACAATAGGAGGGGGAGTATCCATATTCATCAAAGATACCCACACCTCCAGGTTAGTGGCACTGCACGAAGCATCAAAGACCATCCATGTGCAACTAACAGTGGGCAAAACTGCCTTTCAGTTTATAGCCTGCTACAAACCACCCTCCCAAACTCAGGAACCCCTCTCAGCTTTCCTGAAAACACTGGAGTATATGAAGGTCTCTTCAAACACCATCATATTGGGTGACTTTAACTACCCAAACATAGACTGGGAGCACTACACAAGCCCCAACACCCTCGACCAACGGTTCCTAGAATTTATAAACTCAAATGCTATGGAACAACTGGTCACCACTCCCACAAGAGGGGAAAACATATCGGACCTGATCATCACCAACATGGGGACTCTATGTTCCATACCAGAGGTATACCCCTCATTGGTAAGATCTGACCATAAATTAATCTCACTGGACATCCATATCCCATCCCCACCCCCAGCCAAGGAAACCACGGTGAAGAACTTCTCAAAACCAAACTTCACACTTCTCAAAACCGAGGTGGAATCCTTCAAAGCCACCGGGCCAGTGGAAAAAATGGCCCAAACCGCATAATCCTTTACAAACTTATTCTATGGACACCTACAGGAATGCATGGATCATGCTATCCCAAATAAAACCAAGACTCACTCCTCCAAAGGCAGGAGACCTGTCTGGTGGACCCCAGCCATAAATAAGCTATACAACAGAAGGAGGAAACTACTACATGATACAGCAAAATCCCAAAAAGGGAAGGCATCTCTGATCAGTACTAACAAGAAACTACGATCCCTCATAAAATTATCTAAGGCCAACTTCAAAAGAAATATTGCACAAGACGCTAAAGATAATCACAAGGCCTTCTTTAGTTATGTCAGGAACCTGGGTGGCAACTCCCAGATATGCTGTGAGTTAGTGCAAAATGGCAAAAAATACACTGAACCCACAGACATTGTCAACATCCTGGCAGACAGGTTCAGTGGAAACCCCCGCCCCTCTTCCTTAAAAGAGCAAATGTCTATCCCAACAGAATGTAGCCTCCCTGACATCACAGATGCACAGGTGAGAGCTGCCATCTCCAAAGCAAAAAACACAGCATCAATGGGACCGGACGGTGTCCCAGGCTGCGTCTTACACGAGCTCCAAGAAGAACTGAACCCTCACATAAAGTCACTGTTCAATCTCAGCCTTACTACAGGATATGTACCCAAGGAATGGCATACAGCAACAGTGGTCCCACTCCACAAAGGTGGTGCCACAATGGACCCCGGAAACTATCGCCCTATAAGCCTGACTAGCCTGGTCTGCAAAGATATGGAGCGTATCATCATGGAACTCATAAACAATGACATTGGGAACCTCCAAACACTGGATCCTACCCAATTCGGCTTTGTTAAGGACAGATCTTGCCTCTTGAACCTGGAAGACTTCTTTGAAACAGTCACCAAGGCCATAGATGAAGGGAAGGTTGTCCACACAGCCTACCTGGACCTCGCAAAAGCCTTCGACACAATACCCCACTCGGGCATCATAAATAAGCACACCAGCTTAAATATCAACCCCTATGTCACAAGATGGGTTGCAAACTGGCTCAGGGATAGAACCCACATGGTCAGAATTGCAGGTGCCATGTCAGACTCTAAACCAGTTACAAGTGGCATCCCACAAGGCTCAGTCCTGGGACCTCTCTTGTTCGGTATATATTTCTCTGAGGTACAGGCTAACACAGGAGGACTATGGCTGACCAAGTTCGCAGATGACTGCAAACTGGGTGCCATAATCGACTCGCCGACTGACACAAGCATCTTCCAAAAGGGTCTCACAGAGACGGATAACTGGTACCAGAACCATGGCCTAAAGCTAAATGCCAAAAAGTGCATAGTCATCCCCTTTGGGAAAAACAAAGTGCCCACAAATTACCACATAGTTGGTAATCCATTAAGTACGGAAGAAGTAATTAGGGATTTGGGGACTGAAGTAGATAGCAATCTCTCCTTTGACAATCACGTTGCCAAAGTGGTTAGAAAGACCTTCTATATAGCCCACCTTATCACAAAAGGGTTCACATCTAGATCAAGAGAGGTTATTGTGCCCCTCTACTCATCACTCATCAGGCCCATAATTGAATACAATGCCCCATTTGGGATGTACCTTACCTGACACCTGCAGCAGCTGGAAAGACCCCAAAAGTACCTCACCAAGAGGATCAAGGGACTCAGATGCCCTACGCAGTTAGGCTAAAGAAACTCCAGCTGTACTCAGTTGCTTACCGCCTACTCAGAGGCGATCTGTGCCTGACGTATAAAGCCATGTCCAAACCAGAATTAATGGACATGCTCCACCTCAGGAAATCCAAATCCCTTAGAGCTACACGCTCCAGGGACTTAAACCTCAGCACAGAAATAAATAGGACATGCTGGAGGGACAGATTCATATCCCAGAGGCTCCCCTCACTCTGGAACAAAATCCCAATCCATGTTAGGCAGAGCCCCTCAATGACCCTCTTCAAGAGAAATCTTGACGAGTGGATGGGAGATCATAGGTTTACCCCTGGGATCTCTTCTGTGTCCCTGCTAGACAGAGGCACAGTAAACTTACCTTAAAAGAGCTATCTTCTATGACCTACTATACAGAGGCACAGTCAACTTATCTAAAAGGGTGGTGAAAGCAAACACACTCTGGCTAGGCTTATAAATGCCCTAGGGCAGATAGCCTAGTATCAACCTATGAACCTATGAACCTATAAATGGCATATAATTATTTACAAAATTCCAGCTAGTTGTGCTGGCAGTACCTCCTTTCATCACAACTTATTTACAATATATCCCTCTATTGAATGGAATAAACTTCCCATCGAAATTCAAACAAACATGCATCCCAAACAATTTAAACAAACTTTAAAATAATACTTTAACAGGAAATGGATCTGACAATGCTCTAACCCTCCTTGAAAATTTCTACTCCCACCTCTCTAATCTAGACATTTCCTTTTCACTTCACTTTTACTATATCCTGTTTAGATAAATTGTAAAAATATTTTCTCCTATGTTAACTTTTTTATACTTTGTTGACCGGGAATGTCTGACTGAGCCGAACCCTACTACTTGTATAATATTGCTGTGGCTGTAATGTTGCTACTTATGCTAATGCCAATTGCATAATATTTGTTCATTGTTTATTTACTACATGTTTGATTGATTACTATATTTATTTACTGGAACTTTTCTCCCAGGGCCTCTGCTGAAAAAGGGTTCGGCTCAGTCAGACATTCCCGGTCAACAAATGCAAAATAAAATAAAATAAATAAATAAATATATAATTTTCTTTATTTAAAATATATACAATTTATCTGATTCACAATATATACATTAATCACAAAATTTTAAAAACATTTTAGAAACACATACTTGAAATAATACATTCCCTTTTTATACAAAATAACTTCCTCGTTGTTCATTATTGGACCCCACTCCATTTTCCATAACCAAAATCTTATTTTTTAGCATCATTGCTTGATTTCATCTTTCATTGAACATAATTTCATTCAATTTTTGATTCCATACTATCCAAATTATAGACATTTTTTATCAGTTCTGTTAACATAGTTTTTTGACTTGACCCTGTAATATCCATACTTAATCATATTAATTTTTAGACTATTTACATCCATACGTTTTGTAAATATTTCAAATCTATCACCTTATTCCATATTGATTTAATTATTTTACAACTCAAGAAAACATGCTCACTAGTTTCAAATTGATTGCAAACTGTACAGCTTCTGTTATTTTTGATTTTATAAGGCACATTGGCTTTTATTCATAATTTCTGCATCATTAACTTCTGTAGAAAATCTTGACATTTACACATTTTTTTATATCTTTCTCTTCTTACCTTAATTGCAACCCTTTTCCTTTACATGTCTTTCTATGGATAAATGTAAAAGAAATTTTCCATAATATCATAACATAGCTTCATATCCTTTTCAATTTCATTAGCTTTTAATTTCCAAAGCAAAATTAGATAAATTTTCATTTCCTTATTTTCATATACTCTCCTTCTCTTGGAACTCAAAATATTCATCCATCCATTCATTACTGTATTTATCTTTAAAAATTCTCACCATTAATGAATTTCCATTATCCTTCAGACTTAATACTTTATACAGATTTAGAGATGCTGTATAAATGGGTCTATATCACATTGTCAAATGCACTAAATATTGAATACCTCTTTGTTGAACCCTATTTGCTGAATCTTCATCTGTAGAATGATCATTTCAGAGAACCTTTTTCCCATGGTAAGTAACAAGTTGACCAATCTCCTGACTGAAACATAAACAGCAGTATTTTAAATCCACCCTGATGGGGGACTTCCCCCCCCCCCATATCCCCAATGTGGGAAGCTGTGACCCCAGCCACCGACTAAATATGGCAACTCTGAAATTGCACTACAGTGGGTAAAAGGCAAATTCCCAATGATCACCCACTGGGTTACTTACCATGAGAAAAAGTTTGCTGAAATAACCATTTGACAGATGAAGACTTCAACAAATAGGATACGACAAAAAGGTGTTTGACATGTAGTGGATTCGGCAATATGATACAGACTTGTATAATCTATAGGATTTATCAATCCTAAACAACCTTCTTTTTTTACATATAAAATTCCTCTTTTAACTGGATTCAGCCTTAAACCTCAAATAAAGGTAAATATAGTATTATAAAATATTTTTTTAAAAGTCAGCGGGATACTAAAACACTTGCTAAGTAAGTAATTCTAGTGAGTAATATTGAATTAATTAAATATTTTCTTTTCTTAAAATATAATCTAAAGGTCCTTCAAAACATGCACATATTTTTTATGACTTTTAATCTTTCCTCCCATATAGCTGTCATATCTTCTTTTTCCCAAATATCAAGCTAAGTAATTTTATCCTTCTACTAAAATGAATGCATCCTAACATACCATCTTAACCTAAACTTACAGTTTTATCTTTATTAATAGAAAAAATTATTTCTTGGATAAATTCTGGAAGGTAAGTAATCTGATTAACCATACCTTTCTGATTTCTTGTAATAAGAGTAGTATCCTCTACATATGACAACATAATCAGAATATTTATACATTCATTGATATATTCCTTATCTCTCATCTTAGTATTAACTTGAGTTGAAATAACATTCATTACTAATACAAAAATAATAGTGCTCAAAGGGCAACCTTGTCTTATAACCATTTCTAGCACTACTTCTTTACTAAGCCACCCATTTATTAGTATCTTAACTACATTTAGTCTATAAGCAGTAACATAAACTGTTCTTATCTTATTACTTATATTATAGGTATCAAATATTTCCATAGGATGTTATGCTGAATTGAATCAAAAGCATTGCTTAAATCACTCACCATTAATTTTTTGAACCTCCTTATATAAAATATCATCCACTAATTCTCTAATCACTAACAATAAATCCTGTACATTTTTACCATATATATTTTTATTTATAATCTTACTTACCTTACGTTCCATTCTTTTTTGCAAAAGTTTCATAAAAATCTTGTTCTCAGTGTTATTCAACACTCTAGGTCTCCAGTACTATATTTCACACTTGTCTTCTTTTCTCCATATAAATATTATTATGGTACTACACAGCTCTTTATATTGAAAACACCTTTTCTTAACCATTCATTTAATACTTCTAAAAAATAACTTGTTTGAATTACTGTCATTTTTTTTATATTTTGTACTCAACCCCATCCAGACCTGCCACAGATTACAACTTTACTTTTCCTAAAATATTTTCCAAGTCTTCCATTTTATTCCTTTTCCAAATCCTTATTATCATCTTCCTCTGAAAAGATATCTACTTCCCATTCCTTAATAATTGTACATTTTCCTCTAAAATGTCCTTAACAAATCCTTCCACTATTTCCATAATCTTGTTTTGCATAGTTTGTACTGTACCTGACCCAGCTTTCATTTGTCTCATGATACTATCATTTTCTTTAATTAGTTTTCTCAGATAAGGTGAAATGTTCTCCTTCATTCCTTGCAAAAATACATTTGTTTATATAGTAAATACTGCATTTTCTTTTTATTTAAATTATATAGTTCCTGCTGTTTTGATAAAATACCTTTCTTCATTCTTTTCTAAGCTATCACAGATATTCTTACTTAACTGGTCATAAAATATTCTTAACGTTCTTCTTTTAATGTCTTCTCAGCTTATATAACACTTTGCTGGAGTTTTCATTTTGTTTTCATTTTGTTTATACTGATTGTTTTTTCAGTGACCTTCTCACTTTTTTTTTTAGTCAAACACTATGCTTGTGCTGTGCTGAGGAGGTTGTAACAAGGTTGAAATATGCATATCCACAGCTAGTGGCGTTTGGCTTATTGGCCTGAAATTGTCCATTAAAATGACGAAACAAGTCATGGGCATTCAGAATCACCAATTAGCTGAAGCACCTGATGTTCATAGGGATCCTTTGCATATATCTCATGTGCCTCTGATACAAGAGGTTTGGGAGATCACTCATTGGAAGTTCTAGCTTTGCTGAAGCTTTCATTTTGTTTTTTCTGATTGGTTTTTCAGTGCCCTTCTCACTCATTGTTTTATATTTATAACACTTGGAATATGCACAATGCTATCATTTCTAATTTGTAAAATACATTGGAGTCCCATGAATCCCTCTGTTATCATGTACGTTTACAATGTCTATCACATCCTTATATAAACTTAATAAGTACTTTATTAAAGTATTTTTTCAACTTCAGTTCTGAATTGTATGATAATTTTTTTCTTAGGCACTCTTTGAAAACTTTAAATATGTAAGAGTACCAAGGAACATAGTATTTCTTTTTTCATACTCTGCTAGAAAATTCTCCATAGCTTTACCAGTGTCAAAAAAGTCACAAAATGTTTATTTATTAATATGAATAAACATTCTTACCATCATATACTCTAACTCCTTAAGGTGTTAGTATTTTGCCCAATACCTTGTATCTATCCATTCCATCATCTTATTATCTACTTTTATGGTTTTCTTTTCTTTTCCCTCTTTCTCCACTCTCAACTACACCATTTTTAGCATACAAATTTCTGCTCATAACCTGTGTAATCTCCTAACTTTGTATGTTCTCCATTAAATTGGCCCACAATACATCAATTCCACTTTCAGGTTCACAACTGGAGGGTTGTAGGAACACAGTTTTGAGTTGTCTCTTCATCTCTGAAAATATTTTTTGAATTATGTCATCAGAGTCTAATTGTAACTTCTCTTCTCGGTCAGATGTTTTCTCAAACCTTTTTTATTACCTAATAAAAAAGATTCAACTGCCTTACCATTTACAACCTCTTCCTCCACTTCTGAACACTTCTTATTGGCGTTAAACATAGTTTCTTCCATTATGCTTACTTTTTCTTCAATAACACCATGCTCTGAACACTCCATCGTCCTTTTGCTTTATTCTTTTTTTTTCTGAACTGCCTACGTGTTCAGAACAAAACCCAGAAGTGCTGACACGCAAGAACATATTCCCTTACAAAACAACAGGGTAAGTTTTGTGATGCCATAGCCAAATTTCCCCAGTAGTATCAATATCATCTCAGGTCTCTCTGGAAAAGAGGCCATTAGGCTAGTGTGACTAACCTAGTCAGCAAAATGATAAATTAACAAAAGAAAAAAAAACGTATTCATTCGCCTGTGTAAATGCCTTAGTGAAGGCATTTCTGGAGGGAGAGCTCATGGATAATTAACATAGACCACTCCCACAGATTGCCTCTTTAGCAATTTGTGATAGACCACAGATTATGTAATACCAGTTAATATTTAAGTTTCCTTCCATGGCTGTATATTACTATCATGAATTCAATTTATTTATTTATTTAGTATATTGTTACTACCATAAATTTGTTTTTTTTAAAGTTTTGCAAAGCATTTCAATAGTTTAATATTTATTAAAGCATGTATTACTATATTATTCTTTCTGTGGAGCTTTTCTCCCTGGACCTCTGCTTAAAATGTATATTTTACCAGTTTGACTTTCCTGGTAAACAAATTTACTTAAATTATGTGAACTAAAGAGTAGGGTAGGATGGAAGTTACTCTGCTATTGCTGTATTGGATTGTGGCACATATAAGAAGTGTCAACCAGTGGGAGTGCAATGGACTTTGAAGCCAGGTAAAAATAACCAATCTATACAAATGAACTCCATACCATTGTGGAGGTTATGATCAAGTAACACAGAGTGTGACAGATTCTAGGATACATGGCACAGATTGGCACCACACCATTTATAACATGCCTCAGAATACCAACAGGAGTACAGATGTAACACATAATCCTATGGTAATACTGCACCTGAACAACATAAACCAAATATACTGTTACACAATCGCCAGACAATAGTATCCCAAGCATAACTGGCAGAGCCATGACCAGTGGAAATGGGCATACATACAGTACAACATGTCAGGTTGAGAAGGTGAGCATGTAGTACCTACATGGTGGTTATATTGGTACAAGGCAGTGAATGCAATGGGAAATGTAATACACAGAGATACACACCCTTAATTGCAGTGTTATGCCAAGGTCAGTCAGTTCTGCAGTATGCATTCACTATCCAGAATACCTGGAGTAAGAAGGACAGTATTACAGATATACCTGCATTTACTATTTATATTACATACAAATCAAACAAAACTATAAAGAAACATTGAATTAATTAGCAGCATTAAAAACCTAGGCAGATAAGCAGGTGAGAGATATTCAGGTGTGACAAGACTCTGTGAGGTGTAGAAACCCTGGAAGCTTTTCATCAAAAGGGAAGAAAACCACTTTTATTTAAATTTTGCTAAAATATTTTAAGTTGCACATGTGTGGTGATACCTTTTTTGTACTTTACTGCTTTTTTCTGTGTTTTAGCCAAATAAGTTAACTGTTTGCATTTTCTTTTAATTCTGGGATCTTAGTCTTGTAGACTCATTTGCAGTTATGGGAAGATTGTATACTGCTGCATGGTTTTAACATTGTTTATACATTATACTGCAATTCCATCTACATAAGTAGCATTTCTTGTAAAACCTAGCTGTTTGCATTTACAACCCTTTGTGGGGCCTTAATCTGGTAGCTTCATTCACAGTTGTGGAAGAATTGTGAACTACTGCCAGATTAGAGCATCATTTAGTCACTTATAAAACCCTTTTCCCATTAACAGCATTACTGGTAAATTTCTATATAGTTTGGTGCCTTAGCCTGTGGTGGGATTGCAGTAGTGGCAGTATTGTAAATTCTGCTCTGAGATTTCTGCTTCAGTACTTTTATTTTTTAGATGTTTATATTCCAGTTTTGCTGCTTGCATTTTCTACTTATCAATAATCTGGTTAAAGTTGCATTCCAATGACTTTCTGTTTAATTTGTAACTGTTGTATTTACAGTACTTTTGTGTCTGCCTGATACCCTACTGAGACATCAAGCTAAAGTTTCTGAAATTCTAGCCACAGGGTTAGAGTTCTGATATTGGATTTATTTGATTATATCCCTCTCCTGTAAGTCTGCTACATTTAACATAGCACTTTTGGTCAAGACTCTGAGAAGTGTAGAAACTCATGAAGAGTGAGAAACAAACTTTTCATCAATAGGGAAGAAAACAACTTTTATTTAAATACTGCTTAAACAATTTAAGTTGAGCTTGACCTGTATGGTAATACTTTTTGTACTTTTCTGCTTTTTAGATGCTTTAGTCAAAAAAGGTATCCATTTCCATTTTCTTTATTTTCTTCTGGGACCTTAGTCTTCTAGCTTCATTGCATTTGTGGGAAGATTGTGCATTACGGCAAGATGTTAGAACTGATTATACATTATACTGCACTTCTATCTCCATGAGTATAATTACCTGTAATAGCTAGCTGTTTGTATTTATAACCCTGCTTGTGGCATTATTCTTGCAGTTTCATTCACAGATGTGGCAGAACTGTGAACTCCCTCCAAATCAGAACCTCATTTAGTCATTTATAACAGCCTTTTTATTAGCCACACTAAGTTACAGGCTTCCATTCTAAGGGTAGATTTCTATATAAAATTTACTATCTAGGCATTTGCATCTGTACAGGGCAATGAAACCAACTCATTCTAAATCCTAAAAAGACAAAACGTCTTCTCTTCCCACCCAAATCTCTTTACCATCTTAAATCCTCATTCACCATCTCCTCCCTTAACAACACTACAGTCTCAGCTGAACCCCACACTAAGCTCCATGGAGTAATCCTCGATGACTTACTTAAATTTGACCTTCAAGTACATCACTGCATCATGTAAATCTACCAAAAGCTCATCCTTCTGTATAAGAATAAGAGATTCCGTACATACAACTCCAGAATCTCACTTGCCCAAGCTTTTCTTCTCCCTAAACTATTGTACACCTCACACATACTTACTAACCTGCAATCCTCTGTACTTCCCAAACTCGAAATCACCTACAACAAAATAACTAGGATTGCAAAAAATTTGCCTACAAAATCACTCCACTGTCATATACTCCATACACTCAGCTGGCTAGAGTTTCATAGCCAACCTCATTTATATACTTCTCATCATCCACTCTATCCTTAATAAGCCCTCCTTCTGCTGTAGTATATCCTCTCTTGTTTCCCTCTGCAACCCTCCACACTCCCTTAGAAGCTCAGTCCAATGTCTCTTACAAATTTACAAGCCTAAAAAATCTAGTGGACAAAACCTCTACAGTAACTTTCCTGCTCTCTCATGGAATAAGCTTCCCATGACCCTTAGAAATATTACCCATGCTAATGAATTCAAGAAAACTCTCAGAAATTATCTAAGCAGCACCTGGACCCATAACTGCCATCATCCCACTTACTTCCCTCTCTCCTCCATTATCTTCACCTTCCTCCCACTTACTTCCCTCTCTCCTCCATTATCTTCACCTTCCTCACTTTCCTCCTTTATCTTCTCCTTCCTCACTTGCTTTCCTACTTCTTCCTTTCCTCCAACTATACTTTCTAAACACATCTCCTGTCTTTTAGTATGTTTATTAAACTACTGCTCCCTACCCCCCATTCCTAGCTTCTTGTAATCTGCTACTTGTAGCCTTCTTTCTACTCCCTTTTCAATGCTATGCAGCGTCACACTCTAACTGTGAATCTCATACTAGATTTCCAATGACAATTCTTATGCATTTTCTTCCACTTTTGTTGTTACCATCTGCCTCGATAATTTCTAGTTGTTTAAAATGCCTCTTTTGATGGACAACATGTTGGAGGGATAGATTCGTGTCTCAAAGACTTCCCATACTCTGGAACAAACTACCCATTCATGTCAAGCAAAGCTCCTCATTGGCCCTCTTTAAGAAAAACCATGATGATTGGATGGGAAATAGAAAATTCACCCCAGGGATCACTTCTGCGGCACTGCTTGACAGGGGCACAGGAAAATAATTTTCTTGGGTAGCGAAAGCAGGGAACCTTTTTGGCTTGGCTTATATACGCCCCAGGGCCAATAGCCTAGTACTTACCTATGAACCTATGATTCCAAAGCTCTAAGTTATTAGAATGCTTACAAGGGCAACATGCTTGTTCAGCCCTGATGGAGAGTCTACATTTAATTTTAACTGCCACAAAAGCTCTGGCACCTCCAAACACTCCATCCATGACCCTCCTGTTGGATTTACATCCTCCTTCTCTATTGCATAAAATGCAAATGTATGTCCAGACAATTGCTAATAAGCTTAAATAAAGCCTTGTTGAAAGTTTCTCTTGTAATGTCCAAAACATGTCCATAAATCCTTTGGTAAAAGGTTATCTGAGGATTTTCCTTTATAAAATGAAGTGCAGCTCTGAAAGCATGCAACATAAACCATTCCCTCTGTTGAATAATTAAAATAACCTTTAAGGAGGTAGCTACAAAATCCTGTACATAAATACTATCGCCTTCCAAAATATGTTTACATTGTTTTCACTTATTGCATTTAAATATTCTATTTTTTGACATTAAATAATAGTTTCTAATATTGGTATGCCTTTTAAAGACAAACATGGGACCATTCTCGATTTTTCCACAAGTCTTCACTGTAAGTAAAAATATCATAGTTTTAGTGATGATTCTTCATGTGGCCTGACTGTCAGCACTGTAAGCCATCATCATAGCCTAGTGGAAACACATGTGCTGCTAAATTACTGACCATTAAAAATTTCATTTTGTCCCATTGAAGAAATATAAGTTCTGCTTTGTTAAAACATAAATATCATTAAGCAATTTTGTTGCAAAAATCTACCTAATCATCACTGATTTCAGGTTGCAGCTGTCACATGCTAGATTACTGCTCTCTGATACCATTCTTGTGAGCCACTTATACTCATTTTTAACTAGAAAAACAGAGCAAAGAATTAGAGTATGTCGGCTTACAGTACATATTGCATGTAAATCTCCTGTTGACCAAGTCAAGGTTAACCTCAGCATCCAAGTAAGTTATCCCAGAATCAATAGTTGAGTTAATGTATGTAAAAAAATGTTTCAAATGGTCAATAGAATCAACTCCTGCCCCCCCCCAAAAAAAATACCCAAATATCATCTAAAAACAGACCTAAAAATTCCAAATATCCTTGTATATTGAAGTAAAAATATATTTCCTTTCACAATTAGACATAAGATTGGCAAATATGGGATCATATGCTCTTGTCATGGCAACACTCATTTTTTGTTGAAAATATTCCCTTTCAAAAATATATAGGTGTTTTCCAAATTATTTCCATTAAGTGACATAAATTATTCACATCTTTAACTGTTAAAAAACAAATATTGGATAAAATTTCACAAAACCATTCCAATCCCAGTTTAAGGGGAACTACTACAAATGCATCATTGACATAAATAGTGACAAATGCCAAAATTGTCAACCATTAAATCTGGGGTAATCTTTTTCAACAATTCCCATTAACCTCATTTTAGTGACATTTGTAGAATTGTCATTGTTTAGCAAAGTAAACATTTTCCAACATAGTCAATGTAGTCCATTGCATCCATCCTGCCACCTTGTCAGGTTTCTTGGTATTAGCAACCACATGGTTTCAACCATCTATTGGAGCACATAGAAGAAATGTCAGATGGGAATACAGTAATTCAGCAGAAATTGTTTAAGAAACTGACTGCCACTAGTTAATGCCAAAAAATCTGCAAATGTTAAAATTTAAATGCTATACTTTGTGTTGTGAGGACTAAAGTGAATCTTCAAGTCAGGAATTCAAATATTTGACTGTCTAAACAGTACCTTTCAAATGCTACAACTCAGACATTTTAAATGAAAATGAAACTGCA
>NC_056729.1:1608986757-1609069257 GCF_019279795.1 Protopterus annectens | reverse complement strand
GAGAGTGTTGATTAAAAGGGAGAATAGTAATTCAGTAAGCAACCAGCTTGTTTTATTTTTCTAAATAGCATTTTTATTATTTTTTTTAAACATAAGTAAATACACATCTTTCAAAATTATACAGTTAGCAGAATAAGGAGTACTAATGCATTAAAATATTTCATTACTATTTGAGAGTGTAACATCATAACCTGTTTTTGGACGAGACTTGCAGTAATGTTTTGGCTTAGGGGAGACAGCAATATAAAACTAATCTGGCAGTTTTGTGCTCTCAAACTTTATGGTACTTTGTTTTGTGAGAAGATACTTGAATTTGCTGTCAGATGAAGGAGATTTGAAATGTAAAAGTATAGAATGTTGCACACTACGGTGTTTTACCTTCTTAGTGAATGTGAAAAAAGTAAAACATTTCAAAGATTAATAAATACATGGGATCTATTCATAATCTATTCCACTCGGCTCCATAGAAATCAGCTGAGTTTTAGGACACCTTGTTAAGTCTATGAATGGTTCTAGGAAGTATTAATTTGCAGTTATTTGCAGTGATCTAAAGTTTATTTATTGAGATCCAGTCAGGTACTGAGGCAAGATGTAGACCACATTTTTGCAGTTTCATCATGGGAGTGACCTGTAGAGGTCAGGACTAGATCACCTGCATAAAGATGCAGTTTTAGACTGCTGATATCAGGGGGGGGGGGGGCATGAACTAATGTATAGTAAAGAGGAGAGGCTCATGGACAGACCTCTAGGGAACCCCTCTTGCTACTGACAGTGGGGAAAATATGTCTATCTTGTATGTAACAGAATAGCTACAAACAAAAATAATTTCTCACAAGTCAGATACCAAATAATACTAAATAATAAAGCCAGTACAGCCAGCCTTGTGGACCACAGCAACTAATAAAACAAAAACCTGAGATGTCACTTCCAAAGACTAAAATAAGTTATTAATATATTTTGGGCATGGCCTATTTTTTTCTCTTTTCTCATGTAAATTTTTCAATAAATGCTATTGTTTATTAATTCTTCTTGCTTTTCCTGGTTAGGGTTAGCCACAGCAGCTCACCTGTCCACTCATGATTGGCAGTGGAGTTTTATGGTGTTGAGTTGCCAGCCTGGTGCCCAACCTTCCATGGAAGGCACACACTCATACCTAGGGCTAATTTAGAGTATTCAATCCACCTACAGCATGTCTTTGGGATGTGGGAGGAAACTGGAGCACCCAGAGGAAACTGACATGACCACAGGGAGGACGTGCAGACTCTGCACAGAAGGCACCCCAGCTGAGGATCAAACCGGAGAACCTCTTGCTGTGAGCTGGCAATGCTAACCACTGCACCACCATGGCTGCCTGCCATTGTTTATTAATAATCTCTTTAAAACACTAACTTCCGCAATGCAAACATTAATCAAATTTTCAGGGTGTTGTCTATCTGGAAACATTTGTTTAAGTCTAACAACTTCTTGTAAATCATTTCTACATTTGAGCCCAATCTTGAAACCCTAACTAGTTGTTCTTTTAATATATTTTATAATTATAAAAAAATTTCTAGTACATTGAACATAATTTGTGAAAGTTAACTTTCAGTACATAGCTGATTCAAGACAATTTACTGCCGAAACAGAATATGTAGAAATGGACCTAAAAAAATGGTGGATTCAAGTAAAGATCATTCAACAGTGTTTCATCTCCCAACCAAGTAATAAAAAAATATCATCTAAAAATCTCGAATAAGTATTATGTGATTTCTCTATTTTCAATTAAAAAAAATGTTTTTCCCAAATTAAATTGGTAGAAATGGGTGTGGAAAAAGCACCCATAGCAACCCTTGAACATTGTTTGAATAGTTCATCTGAAAACGTATTGACTATTTGCAGTTGTGCTTTCACTTCCTCATCTGATGAGCTATACAGTTTTAAATCATCAACAAAGAGAAGATGAGAGGTCTTTATACTTTGCTGTTTTCTAGGAGCCAAATTATAGCCATGGCCTAATCTGTTAAGTAGACAGTTTAATGGGTTAAGGGCAAGACAGAATAACAAGGAAAATAACTTTCTTGGGTGGCAAAAGCCAGGGAACTTTTTTGGCTAGGCTTATATAGGCCCTAGGTCAGATAGCATAGTACCTACCTACCTATGAATCCCCTATCTGTTCTGTAATGTACATTTGTCCAAACTTTTTATTGCATAAGTGTTTATTGTGTCTATTGTATTTTACTGCAGTTCTATGAATGTTTTCTTGTATAACTGTACTGTGGAGCTTTTCTCCATGGGCCTCCTCTGAAAAAGGGTGCAAGCTCTGTCAGAGTATCCCAGTCAACAAATGTCAAATAAATACATAAATAAATAAATAAATAAATAAATACATACATTTTTCCATAAATATCATTACTGGTAAATTTCTACATAGCCTGGTGCCTTAGTCTGTGGTGGGATTGCAATAGTGGAAACTTGTGAATTCTGCTCCAGGATCTGTGCTTTAGTTCTTTTAATTTATGCTGTTGTATCTTTTGGCTTTTCCCGGTTAGGGGTCGCCACAGTGGAACTCCGGTCCGCTAATAATTGGCAGTAGATTTTTACGTACTGAGTTGCCAGCCCTGACGCACAATCTTCATGAAGGTACGCCCATTCACACATGTCTCCACACAGAAGACACTTTAGCTGAGAAGCGAACAGGACAACGTCTTACTGTGAGGCGACAACGCTACCGCAGCACCACCACCGCAGTTAGTTCTTTTAGTTTATAGCTGTTTATATTCCAGTTTTGATGCTAGAGTCTTGTGCATATCATTAATCTGGTTAAAGCTGCATTACAGTGCTTTTTTGTTTATTTTCCTACTGCCACAGCCCTCGTTCAGACATTAAGGTAAAGTTTCTAAAATTCTAACCATAGAGCTAGAGCTCCAATATTGGAAATATCTCCAGGAATTCTACTTCTTGCAGTCTGAATTTTTCTTCAACTCTCCCACCCTTTTCCTGTTGTGATTTTAAAAGTCTGTGTCTGCCTTCCACCCTTTATGGTAATCTGACTTCCAAAGTCACTACCTCTCCTGTTTCATTGTCCTGTACAGATGCACATGCCTAGATAGTAAATTTTATATACAAATCTACCCTTAGAACTGAAACCTGTAACTTAGTGTGACTAAAACAAAGCTGTTGTAGGGGAAAATCTTAGAGTACCTGGTTTGTGCATTAAACAGCACTACTATCAAATCTTAGCACAGTCTAACCTAGAGTAGTGACAAACCCCAGAGACCACCCAAGGAGACCTCTGTATAACTTAATCCACAAGCAGCAGTAGCTGATACAAATACAAATGTGGGCAACATGGATATGCAATTTCCAAATGTCTCCATTTTTAGCTTGGTGGATATGGGCATGCTGAGACGATGCAACAATTCCCTCACATTCACAGAAAATTATTTACTCCTTAAAGAAACAAACACACTATGTGAGAAATGAACATGCACAATATCAGTAGAGGAAAAAGCTTGCATACAAACAAGGTTGTCAAGAACACACACACACACACACACACACACACACACACACACACACACACACACACACACACACACACACACAACATCTACCTCATAAGGCAAGCAAACACATTACCCAGGACTCATGTCATACACTCATGTGTTGTATGACACACAGATGCCTCCAAATATATTACCCAGGACTCAAGTCATGCACTCATGTGTTGTGTGACACACAGATGCCCCCTCACCAGATTGGACAAGGAGAAGATAACTGTCAGTTGCTTATCTGAAACCAGGATCCGCCAGACTACATACACACTCAAGTCACTATACCACAGGTATCAAACCCATAGTAACAACATGAAAACATGGATAGGCACCTTACTGCTATCTCTGTGGCCAGCTTTTTGGATATGAGCATCCTGAGGCAATGTAGCAGTTCTTTGCTATACACGGATAACCACTTAATGCTGAACAAACACAGTATGTGAGAGATGTTGTTACACTATGAAAATTGAGACACAGCTCTTGCATACTGACAAATCAAATGACAAACAGATTGTCAGCACATGTGCATAATTTCCCTCAATAAATAAGATCTTGGCACATAAATCTACATATGTGGGCATGCTCAAACATAAGTTACCAAAACCTTCAAGGCCACCCATCCACTGCCCTCAGAAACCAGATGCAAACAAGAACAAGTCAACAACAACCACTATACATAAAAATACACATCAGTGTCTTCACATGCAAGCCCCTAAGGCAAAACACCACACATTTAAACATCTTGTTCCACAGGAGACTCCATCAAGAGACACACAGATGCTTCCCTCACCAGGCTGGATAAAGAGATGGTTACAGTCAGTTGCCTGTCAGGGACAAGGATTCATCAGATTATGCAGGCACTCACTCAACTATATTCAATGTGGGTGTGAATGAACTGAGATGTACCTCCCTGGACTATATGAAGAGAGACATGATGGACCTCTCTAAATATGTGTCACAGGTGAACATGAGCTTCACAATGAGCAGCATTCTACCTTCACA
Source organism: Protopterus annectens (assembly GCF_019279795.1). NCBI lineage: Eukaryota > Metazoa > Chordata > Ceratodontiformes > Protopteridae > Protopterus > Protopterus annectens. The sequence continues at coordinate 1,609,064,722 of NC_056729.1, read as the reverse complement.
AATAATGATATCAGAATATAAAAAGAAAATAATTAACTTCAATAACTGGCTTAGCTACTGGGTGTCATTCCAAGGGGATACAGTATTTGTCAGACTGGGAAAACACAATCGACAGATCATGCTGCTTTGCCAGAGATAGTCTGCTCCTGTTGCCACTAGGCTTTCGAATACTGGCAAAGACAGCCTCCTCCATAGTGCCTTTTAGGCAGTGCCAAACCAAAATACAACCAATGCAACAAATTCTTCTAATTCAAAGCTGAAGGAATACTCCCTGGAAGCTCTCTTCACCCTGGAGAATGCTGCAGTTACAGAGATGTTGTTCAAGGCTGCAGAAAGCATCCAAGCTGTGGAAAGCTATAATGGCTATCACACAGTCAGACCACAGGAAGAGGTGTTTCTATTTACATAAAAAAAAAAATCACACCACAAGATTGGTCAAGCAGGATGACTAGCTTGAGCTACTACTTGTCCACCTAAGCAAAGGCAAAATCCTCCACAATGTCATCACAAGCTACAGGTCCCCAACCATGAACTATGAAAACTACTCTAGATACCTGAAGTTGATACAATCACTAATCATTCAGCCCAACACACTACTCATAGGTGATTTTAACTACCCCTCCATAAACTGGGAAACATAAATGACCACTAACATGCAGGCATGCAGGCTCAGAGATTTTTGGACTTTGCAATGCAAGGGTCTGCAATCCCATTAGAGGCTCATATCCTTGACACAGTACTCACAAACATTGGAAGCACTGCACCCCCCCCCCCCCCCCGTGTAATGTCCTCATTGATAAGCTCAGATCATAAATCAGTCTCCTTTGAAATAAATGTAATGGTAGAACCCCCCCATCAAACCCTAAAACCCTAAAGAATTTTTCCAAAGCAAATTACCTTCTGAGTGATAACACAGGTAATTTTAAACCTCCATCTAACCCCCAAAACATGAAAACCTATGCAGACATATACACAAATGCCCTGTACAACCACTTAAACAACAGCATGGAACTGGCAGTACTTGAGAGAACTAAACCCAGGTTGAGCTGAATAAACAAGTCACCCTGCTGGACTACTGGCATAAAATGATTTCACAACAGAAGGAAAAAAATCCTGTTGAGAAAAAGTGAGAGGGTGCACAACAGAGAAAAAAATCCCACATTAGTCTCAACAGGCAAATTAGGGAACTAGTCAAGTCCTCAAAAGTTACATTCAAGACTAAAATAGCCTCACAAGCAAAAGATAATCCCAAAGCATTTTTTAGTTATGTTTGAAATTGTAAGGTGAAACACTCAACATTGTGTTGAGTTGCCTGTAGATGGCAGTACCTATACTTAGCCAGAAGAAATAGCAAAAGTTCTGGCTAATAAATTCAGCTTAAATTTCACCTCCTCATCATTTCTGGTCACTCTCCATGAAATACCCCCTACAATTCCTTTGCTTTTTATTACAAAATAACAGGTTGTCTCTGCACTTCCTAAAGCTAGAAACACAACATCAATGGGCTCTGACAGAATTTCAGGGTACCTATTAAATAGCTTGAAATATGACCTAGTGGACCCACTTGGATCTTTGTTTAACCACAGTATCCAAACAGGCTTTGTCCCAGTGGAGAAAAGAAACAGTCATCCCTCTGCCCAAGGGGACCTAGGAAACTACTGACCCATAAGTCTGACTAGCCTCATATGCAACACTATGGAAAGGATACTCTTGAACCTGATCTGATTATCAATAACATAGGAAATGTCCAGACTCTAGACCTAACCCAGTAAAGGTAAAGCCTAATGTCAAGGGCCTTTGGCTGACTAGGTTTGCAGATGACTGCAAATTGGGAACTAGCATTGATTCCCCATGACAGAAACATCTTACAAGAGTGTCTAACACAGACAAATGACTGATGACAAAGTCACAAATTAAAGCACAAGAAATGCATTATCGTGCCTTTTGAGAAAAATGGCTATTCAGGTAAATTACTGTATTGATAAGACACTCATAAGTTCATCATGATCATAATCATGCTCTCATCCTGCCTAACTTTTATCTATTATTTCTTTTTTCTATTAGGCTTCAGAAGGCAAATTTATTCCATGTAATCCTAGTATGTTTTGTTATGGCATATGCCACATAATGCTTTGTTATTATTATTTCTTTGTCAATTCTATTTCTTTTTCATCTTGCAATTTTTGTATTGTTATTCAATATTGTAATACTGTATGTGGAGAATTTCTCCCCAGGCCTCCATTAGAAAAGGGGTTATTTTTGGCCCAATGGACTATCCCAGGCAACAAACTGCAAATAAATAAATAAAATAAATTAGTGTTAACCTTGTAGTAAGAGATCTGGGAAAATATGTAGACAGTAATCTGGCGTTTGACCAACATATGGCCAAGGTAGTGAGAAAATGATTCTGTGTTGCCCAATGTATTAGTAAGGACAAGGCATTCAGGTCCAAGGAAGTCAATGATCCACTTTCTTCAGTTGTTATCAGATCAATCATCCATTACAATGTCCCCTTCTGCATGTATCTCATGAGACAAATGCAGCAGGTGGACCACCCACAAAGGTTCCTTACTAGAGGAATCCAGGGTATAAGCACATTGTCCTGTATAGATCACCTTAAAGTTCAATCTCTATACTTGGTTTCCAACAGCTTACTGAGAACAATCTATGTCTTGCATACAAGGTGTGAAGACTGGTAGAGATGGGTGAAGGTGTAAATAGAAATGTTGAACTTAAAACAATGTGGCAACATTGCCCTCTGCTGTAAAGAAAGCTAAGTCAAACATTTCTTGTTGATCCTTTGAAATTAAAATTATTTCATCACTGCCTTTCATGTTTACAAGTCGGCTCCAGTCCGGTTAGATGAAGACTTCCTGCCTATTGTTTTAAGGCTAAAGTTAATGACCAGAATTTACATATGCTCTAAGTGTAAAAGAATGTAAATGCAATTTATGTCAGCCTGGGAACACCAGGAATGTGTAAAAGATGATGTAATGTTTTAGCAGAACTGAAGTTTCAATTTAAACAGTGAGAACCAGAGATTATTAAGCATTTTTGTCTAAACATCCAACTCAGCACTGCCTTATGCTCTATGTAAGTAAGTTATTTTAGAATTGTGTTTTCTTGTAGATAGCTAGAAGCTAGAAATATTAGAGTAAGTGTTTTTTCTGTGATGTCAGAACTATACTACTGATTTATTTTAAGTATTTCTGTGTGATCTCTGAACTCTTTTGACTAGCACTGTGTAGTATAAAGTATTGTCTTGTGGTGTTAATTATTTATTATTAAATATTTTTAAGCCTTTTAACTGTGGCTGTTTTGTGGAGAGATAAGTTAAGCTCTAAGAGTACATTGCATATATATAAGGATCCTGTACCAGGTCACTCTAATAAGCTTTAAGACTGTTTAGTCACACTTACCAATTGGATAATAATATTGCACAGTAATAATTGGACACCCTTTTAAGGGCCTTTGGGTAGCTGATAATATTAGCTGGGTGGTGGTAGTAATTACTACTGTATAGTCTGGGTAAAAGGGGCACAGCTGGAGAACCTGTCCCAGCCTTCCCCAGGAGTGTCTGTGTAGTTGTATAAACTTATCTCAAAGTGTGTGTGTGTCAGCTACTTGGGCAGGTACAAGAAGCACTGATTGGACAGAAAGGGTGCTGGATATTTTAGCTTGCCTAGCTAGGCTGAGATCTGAACCCTATAGCTGTGCCAGTTAGGAGTCTTATTGGGGACCGGGGAGCAAGGGAGCGACCAGCCCCAGACGATCTCTGTGTGCTCTTAAGGGAAATTGCACTTTACTGTGTGTATTTTCTATCCTTTCCTCTCATATGAAATGCCCTCTCTGGTATTAGTGGTGAGGATTGAGGCTCCTTGATTGCTGGGCCAGGGCATGGGCATTACACAACATATCCTAGGATCCAGCTCTGATGGACTGGTTGCACATTTGCAAAATGAACAGCATCAGAACCACTAGATACAAGGATTTAAAATTAGCTTGTGACATAGAACAGAACATGTTAGCGAGACAGTTTATTTGTATCAGAGGATTCCTATGCTGGGGAACAGGTAGCTTGTGACATAAAAAGAACATGTTAGCGAGACAGTTTATATGTATCTGAGGATTCCCATGCTTTGGAACGGGCTTCCCACACACGCCAAGCAGAGTCTATTCTTAACCCTGTTTAAATATAACTTTGATCAATGGATGGGAAATCAGAAATTCACACTGTGTCTGGCCCCTATGTCTCTGACAGACAGATGCAGACAGTAACTCTGGCCAAACTAACATACTCTCTATAAACTTTACAAACTTTGTAACTAACATACCCACTCCTAATAAATACCCATGATACATAAGGACACAAGTGGGTTGGGCTATGTGGCTTGGCTTTCAAAGTCCCTGATGGTCATTAGCCTAGTATATACCTATGAACCTATTCAGTATATATATCTTGGTGCCTGAGGAGGCATGTTTGACTCTTCTAGTAGATCATTCTGTACTCATGAATCTCATGAATCAGAAACTGAAAAACACAGAACAGAAAGAAAAAAAATCTGCACTCCATGAAGCCCACTATACCATAAGGTGTAACTTCATGAAACTGACTACTGCATTGTGATAACTCAAGATATGTCTCCCTAACCACTTCTTCCTGTTGGCAGAAAAGGCTGGGGAGGTGTGCCTTCTGGTTTCTCCACCAAAGGTAGCACTACTTATGAGACTGGATGATGTCTATGGCATAACATACCACGACAACAAGACATTGCCAGGCAGCTAACTTGTACTTGGAGCCCTAGTATGAGTCACCCAGCAGACATTTTGGGTGAAGCACATATAACAGGAGGAAGAATATCTTTGTCTCCTTGCTACAACATGTGGGAGCCCTTCTAACTTTATGTCTTCCAGAGGGTATAACCACTTGCCCGAGAAATACCAAGAGGGAAATGGTAGCTCAGTCACATTGACACTAGGGTTGCCACCTTTTCAAATGGCCATAGTGGGGCATTTTCGGAACACACATCAGATTTTACAGGCCGACACATACCCACGGTCAGTACAAAGGATAGAACTTTACTTTTTTGCCTAAACAAAGGCTATTCTTGTAGCAGTTTAGTTGCTTATCCTGTTTCTTGTAACATTTAGGTATTTTAGATACAGAAATAACTATTTTATGCAACTATTACATAAATTATGGGACATAATTCTGTCCTACAATCTCAGGGCATTTCCCATTTTTAATATTTTTGGTCAGGACACAACCGCCCAAAGAGGGACTGTTCCTCGCTAAGTGGGACAGGTGGTAACCCTAATTGACACATGGTGTTGAAACAGTGTGATGCACATTAACAAATAGCATTGCAGTGAGATATAGTACAATGTAATAAGGACTAGTGTGATCATAGCAGATATGTGGGGAGGTACTATTTGTCACACAACCAATGCCAGCTATATATTTACATTATAGTGGCATGCAAAGTATGGCACTTATGATCATAATGCCTCTATAGGCTGCTGGCTGGCCTGCAAAAGCCTGTAGGTTTGTGGTGATAATGGAGTTGCCCAAGCGTTCTCAGAATGTATTGCACCTTGATGTGCATATGTATGGTGAGGCACATGCCCCATAGCATTCACCATGGATAATAATGCTCAGTACTACAGGAGTTTTTTCTGAAATATTTCACTGACATTACTTCAGTAGGTAACTGCTGTGCCAGAACAGTAATAGCATGATAAAAAACACCATCTCCATTGCAGTGCTCATTGAGCTACCCAGTGTGCTACAACATAGCAAGATGATTTTCAAGAGGCACTACAGAGCAGGAAGGTATTCTACAGCAGCTATGGTAAAGTTACACGGGCAAGCAGCAGGAGGTGCAGAATGGATATTGTTCCCTTATGTGTGTGTGTGTGTGGGGGGGGGGGGGTTACTCAATAGCAGCCTGCAGATAATAGGCTTGACAAAACACTAGGGTTAGAATGGGGAATATGTACAGACAGGCCAAAGATCCATTCATCACTAGTCAATCAGATGTAGTGGTGAATAATAAAGATCATTGGAGTAACCATATTCATTTAGAAACACACAGAGGGATGTGTTGATCTGCACACATTCTGTGACATACAGGGTGATTTATTTATTTATTTACATTTGTTGATCGGGAGAGACCGACTGGACTCAGGTCCGTTTTCAGTGGCGGCCCAGGGAGAAATCCACATTAAGTATTACTTACATTATACAGTTAAAAAAAATAGCATTAAAAATATAGACATTAGTCCAGCTGAGGATGTAATACAAGAATAAAACATAGATGTAAAACAGCTATAGAACATAGTACAATTTTAAAACATGGTGAGAGATACTAAACATGGTTACAAATGTAGTTGCGATTCATCAGTGAACAATTGATGCAATCTGTTTTTGAGGTACATAACAGCCATTAGCAGTTGTTGCTACAAGAAGTTAGTACTATGTGGCAGGTAGCTGGGAACATGAGTAGCCAAGCTTGCTAAGAGTAGGTCGTTGATAGGGGGCAGAGTGAGGTAGTGGGTGGGTGGAGTGGATGGTATTGGGGGGGGTTGCAAGGGCATATCCGGCAAGTTTTTAAGTGTGATTTTAGTAAGGATTTGAAGTGGGTGCAAGAAGTTACAGAGGTAATTAAGGGTGGGAGGGAGTTCCAGACTTTGGCTATAGTGCAGGAGAATAATGCTTCTCCAGCAGAGTTATTAGCTCTTGTGACCTGTAGGAGGTTTTTGTGGCTGGATCTTAGTGGTCCCGTAGTTAGGTAGGGTTGGAGTAGATTCTGGAGAGATGGGACTTTTAGTGGTTGGTTTATTAGTTTGTGGGTGAGTTGGTAGAGTTGCTACCATTGAAGGAGATGGGGGAGCTCTAGCCAGCCTAGTTCTGTCAGTGAGAGACAGTGGTGAGTATGGTAGGAAGCTCCAGTGGCGAATTTGGCGATTTTGTTGTAGCAGGTTGTGAGCTTATTTAGGTCGCATTGTCTTAGGTTTGTAAATACTGGAGAGGCATAAAGTATGGTGGAAATAAGACAAGAATTTGCTACAGATATTTTAGCTGCTTTGGTAAGTAGTTGCTGATTTCTATATAATGCTCCTAATTTTTTGTGCACTTTTTTAATGGTCATGGAAATGTGAATGTCAAAGTTCAGTTTATTGTCTATTTATACTCTTAGTAATTTGGTATGTTCTATAGGATGGATGGTGGTGTTGTCTTTTGCTGTGACGATCCATAGACACTGATTGCAAGAACTACCCTTAAGAAAGGCCCTCCAGCTAATATGGATATTACTGCTAGCACCTTAACAATGAGTGTATGTGCATCTCTCTCTCTCTCTCTATCTCTCTCCAACTGTTCATCAAGAAATGATGGTGTACAAACAGCTGCCCAAAGTGATTCTTCACAATATTGTTATAAGATTATAAATTGCACTGATCTGTTGTTTACCTTTTTTGCATTTGTAATTGGCCTCATTCATAAATCATTTTTCTGCCTTATATGCATGGAATTATATTGTCAATTGTATGCAATGTTAGCCATGCTATTTTCCTGGGTGGTGTGAGTGTACAATCTATGTATATTTATCAGCTCATCCTGAGCTTTCCTGTTCACCATGCTATTTTGCAGAATGTAGTACAATAATTGTAACAGCAGCAGATAGCACACTCATCTTTGATGTAGAAATGTGTGGGTTCTATTTCCACACCAGGTAGTTGGATTGATGACACTGCAGTGCAGCAAAAGTGGGAGTGCTGCATTACTGAATGTGACATCCTTGGGATGAGACATTAAACCAAGGCTGTAATTGCTTGAGTTGGTAGTAGTTCAGATGGATTTGAAAGATCTTATGACACTTATCATTAAAATATCTACATATTTACAAAATGTACATATTTACAGGCACACCCGCGGTGATGGTGCTGCGGTAGCATTGTCGCCTCACAGTAAGACGCTGTCTAGTTCGATTCTCAGCTAGAGCGTCTTCTGCGTGGAGACATGCGTGAATGGGCGTACCTTCGTTGAAGGTTGTGCATCAGGCCTGGCAAGCCGGTACGTAAAAATCAACTGCCAATCATTAGCGGACCGGAGTTCCGCTGTGGAGATGCCTAACTGGGAAAAGCCGAAAGACACAAACAAACATATTTAGAGGCACAAATTTACACATTTCTATTTCTGACAATTTATCATTTTTTTTCTGATAACATCCTCATTGTTATTCTTCCACAACTGACCCCCACTCCTTCTTTCACAACCAAAATTTTATTCTTCACATTATATCTGCAGAATCCATCTCCCATTAAACAAACTTTCATTCAATATTTCTTTCCATATAACCCATATTATATAAAATAAATGAACTATCCTTCTCACTTATTCTTTCTCCTTATACTTACAATATTCATACATAATGATATTCATAACTGTTTTGTTTATTACATTAATATTCTAAAATATTCTTCATGTAACTTTTTCCAAAGTTTCACCTCTCTTTTAAATTTCAAAAATAAGCTCTGCTGTCTCTTCCTCCTCACAAAATAAACACACTCTTTCAGCTCTCCATATGACAGATTCTTCTTTACTGGTATTGTATTTCATCACTTCTTCTGGTAACATTTCCAGTAGATTTACATTTAATATTGTTTCATCACATTATTATACCACATCTCTCTATCTTTCTCTATCTCATCATTTTTTTTTAATTTCCAGGTTAATATTTTTACTTGCTGATTTTTATTTTCTTCATTTACATATTCTTTTTCTCTTTTTCATATTTCTGTCATCTCCCAAAACTGTTTGCACTTGTATTTAAACATTCTCACTGTTAAATTATTATTCCTCTCCTTTACCCCCTTTGATACTCTATAAGTTTAAAGAAGCAGAATAAACAACTTGATTTAGTAACCAACATCTCTCCATCATCTTCACTCATATACAGCACATCTCTTTTTACTGGGTTTAATCTTGAACCCAATATGAAACAAAACACCAACTGAACAATTTCCTTTTCATATTTTACTGTGAACATATAAACATTGACATATACATCTTTCCCATTAATACTAAATTCATAAGATAAACCTTTGTTCTTGAATGCTAATCCATGCATCCTCCATGTAAGAGGTATTTCTTTGACTTCTTTTATCAAACCCTTCCATTGCATCACAAAAACATAATTTTCCCAAAATGTCATTCATTGAAAAATACACTACCCCCCAAGTTTTTGCCATATCACCCAAACCATACTTTTATCTTTATCCAAAGTCATTCCTCTTTCTTGTAAACATTCAGTTAGACACAACAAACACTTTTCTCAACCATATTTTGTTTTTATCAAGTACAACTATATCATCTGTTTATGTCAAAACTACTGGTATCACCACCTCCTTTTGTATCACATATCTAGCATCTTTCATTTTATAAGCTACTTCACTCACTATCACATTCATCACCAACACAAACGATATTCCACTTATGGGGCATCCTTGTCTTTTACCATACTTCATGGATATTTCTTTATTCAGCCACCCAAATCACTAACACTCTCATTCTGTTATTCTGATATGCTGATATATGCACTCTGCTAATTCTATTACCTATTCCATACTTCTCCATAACATCCAACAAAGCATCACACCCTTCCATATCAAATGACTTGGTAATATCACCTACCATAAATTTCACATCCTCCTCCTGCTTGTAATATCTTCAACAATTTCTCTCACAAAGAATAACAATTCGTGACATCCTTTCCCTTTTACACCACATATACTTTCTTCCATAATATCCCTCATCATTTCTTCCATTCTCCTCTGCGTTATTCCCATACAAATATTATAATCTGTCTTATTTAGTATAATAGGTCTTCAATGTTTTATTTCATTCTTCTTATCTTTCTTCCATATACATTTTAATATCCCACCACATAATTCTTCATAAACTAACCCTTACTTTGATCATTCTTTCAATACATTTACAAAACAATCTCTTTGCTAATCTGTTCATTTCTTGTACGTTCCATACCTTATACCATCTGGGCCTGATACTGAATGACCATTTACTTTCCCAAGTACTTCATCTAATTCACTGATAGTAATTTCTTTTTTTATAAATTCTTTCTTAACTCATTCTGCAAATGTTCTTTACTTTCCATTCTCTCTTATTTCCAACCTTATACACATTTTCCACATGCTGTCCACAATACTTATTATTTAATATTGTGTTTTTACCTCTCCTTTTTCATTTTTCATTTCTCTCATTATACTAATATCTTCCTTTACTATTTTATTTAAATATGCCGATACCTCTTCCCTTCTCCATCACAAATAATATCTCTGTCTTAACAATAATTTCTTTTTTTTTTTTTCAATTTTTTTTCTCATATCATAACACCCTCTTACATTATTCCCTACATTCTCTAATACATTTGTATACATTTTCATATACTTCACTGCCTCTTCCTTTTTACATCATCTGCCACTAAAAACACTTTTTATACTTCTTATGTACAATCCAGAACTAAGTCCATTTTTATAGATGACCTTTATGAATATATCATTCTTCTATAACTTCATTATCTCCCACTCCCCAATTTCATATGATAATTTTGCATTTATTCCCTTTCCTGCTTTAATATATTCTCTTTCTTCCATCACCTCCATCCATATTGCTAAATGGTCTGAAAATCCTATTCCAACTGTATCATCATCTGCTCCCCTCAAGACTTCCAATAATACAAAATAATGATTTTAGATCCAATTGTCCATTCTATAAGTCCATTGACGTTTGTTCCACATAGCTAATTTACCACATTTTATCACTTCCTGCATTTCTTTTACACCTTTCTCTTTCTTTTTTTAGATTTTACCTTAAATTATAATTTACATGTTAACCACCATAGTAGTATAATATTTGATTAAACAGATCCTGCCTTTCCTTGCTAGTTATATATGCAGTTTACTCTAATATAATTGAACTCCATTTGAGTGAAATCAAATGGTTGAAAGAATTCAACTGAAAATTACTTGACTGAAAACACACATGACCAAAAACCCATTTGAATGAAGCTCGCTTAACTGAATCAGACATGACAGAAATGTGTAGTACTTATGTAGTATATGATGGTGTCATTTATGCAGATATGATTTGCTAAATTTATAGATGTTTGTGCACCAATACTGATTTGCTGTGCATAGTCTTTTCTCCATGGTTGTGAAACCATGGAGTTGTTATATTTCGTTAAGTGGGGTGTGGTTGTACAAAAAAAAAATGGTGTATTTTATGTTGTTTTTTTATAATTTGTGATTCAGTGAAATGACTTTCAGTCAAATGGGTTTTCAGTCATGTGCATTTTCAGTCAAATGCTTTACAGTCAAATTTATGTAATAGTGTGACTTTTATCAAATGCAGTTTGGTCATTTTATAGTAAACTTATACATGCATATAATGCTATAATTCTATAAACATGTTCTCTCCACATCATGTCCTCAACAGTTAACCTTCCCATCCTTACCAACATTATTTCAAGTATTTTCACTTTTTTTTTACATAAAACAGCCACTCCAGAAAAACTTTCGCTTCCTAGATTCTGTACTGTATTTTTACCCCACAATGTTTCTGTTTGCAGTCTTTCTTTATTTGTCAGGAATCTTAAATTCTGTAACAGAATAACATTCACATCACCTTTAGCACACCGTTCCAGTATCCCTAGCCTTCTTACATTATTAATAATACTGTTCACATTTACTGAAAGAACACACAATTGCTGTTTTTTCCTTCTTTTTATGCTTAGGGGGAATATGCAAAATTTTCATTTTTTTATTTTAACCACCTCTTCTATTGAATATTTTTTTCCTGTATTTATGTACAAATAATCCTTGAGCTTCAGAATCAGATTTTTCACCGGCTAGAACTTCAAAAATGTAATGTCTGTCCCTTCACTTGACCTCTCTTCAAGCATGTAATCTTCTCCTTTCTCCCCTCAATATTTTCTTCTTCTGTAGTTTCATTTTCAACTAGATCACCTTTCTGCCAGCTTCTTATTGTCTTTACTTATGTATGTCTTCTTCTTTTCCCTTCTGTTTCATTATTTAATGTTTGCTCTTGACAATCCATCATTAAATGGCCTTTTGTTTATACACCTTCTTGCTCTATATCCTTTCTCCCCACACTGATCACATTATATCTTGCCATAACCATTAACTGAGTAAAGTCAGCACAAAAGAAAAAAATAAACTTAGAAATTGTTTCACTGTGTGTGTGTGTGTGTGTGTGTGTGTGTGTGTGTGTGTGTGTGTGTGTGTGTGTGTGTGTAATATTTTAAAACAGTTTCCAACCCTCCATTCCATAATGTTCTCTCATCTCTAACCGTTATCATCAGTTTCACACAACCCTTGCATGCATTGTTAACATCCTCTTCTTTCAGCTCATCTATTCTAAACTGCAAATTAACTTTTTTAACATTTAAGTTCCTATCAGGAAACAAATAATTGTTTCACTGATGAATGCTCTTCTTTTTTTACACATCTCCAGAATTTTTTTGTCACCAGTCCCTCAGTTTCAAATGATAAGTCACAGAAAGTTTCTGTCCCTACATGTATAAAAACAATTATTGATCATTAAAACCCAGAACAGTTGCAAAATTGTCCCATACATAATATCTGTCCATTACAGTGTCATATTTTTTATTCCTGCAGATGGTCTTCATATGTTTAAATCCTTTACTTGTAGTTTACTCCTGCCCTCCTTTTTTGTCTGTTGTCACTGCTACATATGTTTTAATTACTGCATTCTCAGCTGCCACAAAATCAGACTGCCCTTCAACTTGTTGCTGTATTCTCTGCTGCCACATCACCTGGTTCCTTCTCGATGTTTCCATACTCAGCACTTCTGAAATAGTTATCTGCCATCTCACCTCATGAAACAGCAGAAATGTGCCCTGGATCACCCTGCTCCATTATTTTCAGTAGAACATAATCGGCAATCCCTTCTGATGCCAGTTCTCTTATCTGCACTCTTCCAGCACATTTTCTTACTTCCTTCTCCACTGAGACTCCTAAATAATACTTATTTGTATCATCTGCCACACAGAAATCTTTATCTACATTCCGATATGCCATATTGAACAAAATGTTCTCCATATCCCCACTTTCTACCTCCATACTCCTCATAGCTTTTCTCTCCTCCTCCTTTCTGCTGCTTCCCTTAGCCCTCTTCCTTGCTGCTATAGGAGCTCTATGGTGCAATCTAGCAGCTCCAGAGAGAAGGGGTTCTTTATTACGCTTAACATATATGCACTGTTTATATTATATACAATATATAAATTATATACATTATTTACAATTTCTTACATCTATTTCATCGTCAAATAACATCATACATTTCATTTACTTCCCCCACTCTATTTTCCACGAACAAAAACGTATCTTTTTCAAAATTTCAGCCTCTGCCCATTCTCCATTGTACTTTATCTCATTTATTCTTTCATTCCATATGACCTACAAAACATAAAATAACGTTTTATCAATTTCATTCACTTTTTTTGGTTGCTTATTACCATAATATCCATACTGTATTGTATCCATGTTTAAATCTTTCATGATTTTAGAATCTTTAATACATTAGCTTCATATATTTTTTCTTATAATTTTTTTCTGTTATATAATTTGTTGTCTCAGTTTCAGCACAGTAATTACATATTCCCTCCTGAATCCTTTTATATGGCATGTTTGCTTTGACAGGCAATCTACTTATCATTAACCTCCACATAAAGTCGTTACATTGATATATATTTTTTGACCCACTTAAGCCTTATTTTAATTTCCTTTCCTTTCTTTTCTTATTATCCACATTTTTCCTGGGATAAATATAGTAACATTCCTTCATTACATGTTTATACCAATCTTTTTCTATTCTTTAGTACACTTTCTATTTTTAATTTCCAGAATAATATATTGTTTTGATATTATTTAATCTCACTGTTAACATTGTTCTTCCATCTTTTTCCACAGCTTAGAATTTCCCATACATCTTTATAATTATTTTTCAATATATCACTTATTATACTTCTATTTTCTTTTTTATTCTCCATAACACTTTATACTTATTCAACGAAGCTGCATGAACTATCAGATTTATTAATCCTAATCCTCCTTCTTCTTCTTACTTCACATACAAAACTCCTCTCCTCAAAGGATTTAATCTTGACCCCCAAATAAATGAAAATATATTTCGTAGCAATCCTTTATATACTTAAGTGGAATCATGTACACGCTTGATAAATAGGCATCTTACCTATTAAACAGAGGTTATCAAATATACCTTTTTTATATGATAATCTATATGATCTCCAAAACATACATATTTCTTTCCATTTTTGTATCAACCTTTCCCAATGTATGTCCTTCTTTATATTAAGCCCAAATGTTATTCCTAGAATATCTGCTTCTTCTCTATTAAAATGAATGCCTTCTAATTCACCTAAAAACCCTTTATGTTTATCCTTATTAACCTTTAGACCACTCAATCTCAAATAATTTAATTTCTTTAATTTCCTAATTCCTTGTTCCATCCATGTCTTATTCTTAGTGATTAACACTATATCATCTGCAGAAATAAGCTTATCAGTGGGAGTGGTAAGCACTAGGTAGCCTATCTACCAGAAGAAGAGTGGGTTTTGGCCCTGGAATTGTAGTTCATTGGCCGTTTGGGTAGTTTTTCCATCTCTTTCTACTTTCTGGTTAAAAGCCCGTTTTGCATTTGGTCCCTGCCTTTCCTATAACTAGTGTAGTTCAGGTACAGATTTTCTGTATCCATGACTGTTGGTAAGCTTCTAAGCCCCCCCCCCCCAAGCCCTTCTGTGTTGGACAGAAGCCTTCTAGCTTTACAGTGAGAGTGGTAAGCACTAGGTAACCTAACTACCACAGGAGGAGTGGTTTCTGGCTCAGAAATTATAATTTATTGGACGTTTGGGAATCTTTTCCATCTCTTTCAACCTTCTGATTTAAAAGTCTGTGTTTGTGCTTGTTTCCTGCCTTCCCTGTTACTGGTCTAGTCCAGGTACAGATTTGCTGTATCCAGGACTCTTTGTAAGCTTCTGAGCCCCCCAAGCCTTTCTGTGTTGGAGGGAAGCCTTCTAGCTTATCAGTGGGAGTGATAAGCATCAGGTAGCATATCTACCACAAGAGGAGTGGTCCCTGGCCCAGAAATTGTAGCTATTGGCTGTTTGAGCAGTTTTTTTCCATCTCTTTCAACTTTCTGGTTTGAAAGCTGCACTTGTGCCTGTTTCCCGCCTTTCCTATAACTAGCCTAGTACGGTTACAGAGTTGCTGTATCCAGGATTGTTAGTAAGCTTCTGAGCCCCCCAAGCCTTTCTGTGTTGGAGGGAAACCTTCAAGCTTATCAGTGGGAGTGGTAAGCAGTAGGTAGCCTATCCTCCACAGGAAGAGTGAGTTATGGCCCAAAAATGTAGTTTATTTGGCCGTTTGGGCAGTTTTCCATCTCTTTCAACTTGCTGGCTTAAAAGCCTATGTTTGTACTTGTTCCCCGCCTTTCCTGTAACTAGTCTAGTCCAGGTATAGAATTGCTGTATCCAGGACTCTTTGTAAGCTTCTGAGCCCCCCAAGCCTTTCTGTGTTGGAGGGAAGCCTTCTAGCTTATCAGTGGGAGTGGTAAGTATTAGGTAGCCTATCTACCACAAGAGGAGTGGTTCCTGGCCCAGAAATTGTAGCTACTGGCCATTTGGGCAGTTTTTTTTCCATCTCTTTCAACGTTCTGGTTTAAAAGCCGCACTTGCGCTTGTTTCCCACTTTCCTGTAACTAGCCTAGTCCAGATACATAGTTGCTGTATCCAGGACTGTTGGTAAGCTTCTGAGCCCTGCAAGCCTTTCTGTGTTGGAAGAAAGCCTTCTAGCTTATCAGCGGGAGTGGTAAGCACTAGGTAGCCTGTCTACCATGAGAGGAGAGGTTCTTGGCCAAGAAATTGTAGTTTATTGACCATTTGGACAGTTTGTCCGTCTCTTTCAACTTTCTGGTTTAAGAGACCACATCTGCGCTTGTTTCCCATCTTTCCTGTAACTAACCTACTGGGAAGCACTAGAAAGCATTAAACTGATACAAGTCTAGCTTAGAAGAGAGACTTTGGAGTGATTTAAGTATCAGTTTTCTGTACTTGCATCACATAACTGTTTTCCACCTAAACACAGATTTTCCATCATTTATTGTGATTTAAAAGCTTGTTTTTTTCATATATTGTACTTATTTGACTGCCTACACACTTAAAAAGCTTTTTGTTTAAATAATTTGTTTAACTGTTGTAGGCTACACACTAAAGTGCAATAGCCTTTTTTGATTGTTTGTAGTCGTTTAAAGCTGTTTTAATTGTATTTTTTTACTGTTTTTGCCTTATCTTTTCAAAAAAAACAAAAATATTCCTTGTTTCCCACCTTTCTAAGCTAGTATAGTCCAGTTTTCAGGCAAGTGCTGAATTCAGGGCTGTAATACTAGTTTCTGAGTTGCCCATACCTTACTTGGATAGATGGAAGTTTCTCTGTTCACCTGTGAGAGAGGGGAGCTTTGAGCAACCTATCTGTTCCTGGAGGAGTAGTTCCAGCCCAGAAGTTAGTAGTTTATTGGCCATTTTGGGCTAATTGCTATCTCTTTCATTTCCCTACTATAAAAACCGCGTTTGCACAGTTTTGCACACTGGGCAGTGCCGGTTAGCTACGGTTAAATTATTCCCAGCTCGACTAAGTCTCCTCTTCAGTTTTTCCCTTGAAACTAGTCTAACTCTCAACCTAAGCACTCAAAAAGCATCTTACAACCCAGAACTTGCTCAGACCAAATAGCAAGCACTAATATACCCTGACACTGATTGCCCAGCAGGGCAAGGCTCTTTATTCACCCCTCACCAACCAAGCGACTAGCAGCTCACCCTACTATTCAGGCATGAACAAAGGGCAACTTCAGGTGCACTCTTCAGCTGGTGAATCTGGGTATCCTGAGGCAATGTTACAACTGCCTCATGTACACAGACAACCCTCTCCTCCTACCACAAAACACTAACATATGCGAGAGATGCAATTATACAGCCAAACTGGAAACTAAGCTGTCTCCACCCAAGACTGGAACAGACAGTCAAGAGGAGAAGGATAACACTTGCACCACACCTCGAGCTGCACACAGACCTACTAAAACAGCACTGGCAAAAAATACACATAAATACACAAAATCATATTTGGAGGCTCTAAGTAAAAACCTGCAAAAGCATCAGAGACCTCCAAAGCAGACACCCAAACAACCTCCACTTCCCGTCACATACCAGACAACACATAAAACACAAAATCAATGTGCCACACAATCACAGCTCTTAAGGCGAAATAACATACCTAACACACTAGTAATAGGTGACTCTATAGTCAGGCACACTGACATCCCACTCACTAGGCTGGACAAGCAGAAGGTTACTGTTAGCTGCCTGTCAGGAGCCAGAATCCGCCACATAACACAAGCACTCAGGTCACTCCAGAACAAGTACAAATATGAATCTGTCATTGTTCATGTTGGTGTGAATGACCTGAGACGTACCTCCCTGGACTACATGAAAAGAGACATGGAATATCTCTCTGATCATGCAGCCCAGGCTGGTATGACCCTGATCCTGAGTAGCATCCTGCCCTCACCAAGAATGATACCTCAGTATAAAGAAAAAATGATCAATTTCAACAATTGGATAAGCTTCTGGTGCCATTCAAAGGGGATCCAGTATCTGTCAGCCTGGGATGACATGCTCGACAAGCCACGTTGCTTCACAAGAGATGACTTGCACTTGTCACCCCTAGGATTTCGAATACTGACCAAGGCTCTTGCTGCCCCCATAGTGCCTTTTTTAGGCAAGGCTCAAAAGTCAAACCCACCTCCGTAAATAGCACAATTAACAAAAAACTGAGGGTTATGCTACTCAATGCCAGGAGTTTAAATCTCAAAATGCACGCGCTTGAAGCACTCCTCAGTATGGAGAACATCGACATCTGTGCAGTAACTGAAACCTGGTTCAAGGTTCCAGAGTGCACCCCAGCACTACTGGGTTACAACTCATACCACACGTTTGGCCACAGAACACAGACCAAAACACAAAAGGAAGGGGTGTATCCATATTCATCAAGGATACCTACACCTCCAGGTTAGTGGCGCAGCATGCTACCTCTGAGATCATCCATGTGCAACTAACATCGGGCAAATCTGCAATGCAAATTGTGGCCTGCTACATATTCACACTCCATGACCCAGGACCACCACTCCACCTTTCTGGAGACACTGGAAAACATGAAGGTCCTAACAAACACCCTGATAGGTTCATAGGTTCATAGGTTGGTACTAGGCTATCAGCCCTAGGGCATATACAAGCCTAGCCATAACAATTCCCTGGCTATTTCTTCCCACACTATTTACTTCCCTGGACCTCTGTCTAGCAGGGCGACTGACGTGATCCCCGGGGTGAATTTCCTTTCTCCCATCCAATCGTCAAGGTTCCTTTTGAAGAGGGCCAAAGAGGCAATCTATTCCACAGTCTAAGAATCTTAGTCCAATAACAGTAAAATAAATAAAGAAATGCCTATATATATCAATAAAAAAAAATAAAAAACTCACAATCTGTTATCAAAAACACTGTAACTATGATTTCTACCACCCTAGTTTTGTTAGCATGAGTATTTAAGTAAACGAGTCAACTCTAACTGGCAAGCTACTTTCTGCTAATGGCTACAAATGAATAAATTGTGTTCAGCATGACTACTAAATCAGAAGGCTGTGTTCTACCATAGCTAATCAAGATTACAAGGTATTCTTCAAAGAATTGCCCCATTCAGATAATGCCAGTAATATAGTTTGCGAATGTCACACCGCATCCTCTATCTATGGCAAACTACCAGATAAATTCACACTATGAGCATGGATAAGTCTACAGTTTGCCTCTTACTTGCTAGCTCTGTTGTTATTTCATGTACCAATATTGTACCAGTTTCTGTCACATTTAAAGGAACTGTATAGGTGGTCATCACTTAGCAGATCACATGACCTTGCAGATACCACAAACAATGACAGTTGATTTGGTATGTGAGGGACAGAGAAGATGCACTGTATTATTTCATTACTGTTAGCTTAAGTAATGTATAACCAGACTATACGATAGTAGTAAAGAAAGGGACTCATGTTAGTACATAAATAACTGGACTAGACATTACTTCAGTTCTCTCATCAACTCGACTAGACCTTCAGTTCTCTCATCAATACAACTGTAGGTTCTGGAAATGAGCAGTAGCAAGGCCAATATTTCCTTAATGAATTGTGGGTTCAGGGAATGGAAACTGAGCTATTTGTCTTCAGTCTACTGCATTCTGTGCCATCACAGAAGAGTGGATGGAAACAGTTCACAGACCCTTGTGTATAGTTGTTATGCATTAATGAGTTTGAGGAAGTGAAAAGCTGGGCAACCATCATGATGCCTGTTGGGAGGCTACCAAAGTGCTGTAGGGTGCAGTTGGTGGAAAGTCACAGGTTGCATCTCTTCTTGTAGTTCATTCAAAAGAGCTGCCAGTGAGCATTTGCCATGCATGATAGAGCTGCTGATGAGCATTTACCATGCATGATTAGTGAATCAAGCTTTTATGTGGTTCTCTGCAAAAACGTGGAATGGAACAATCTGCATGTACTATCCCACATTCTGCAGGTTTGGTCAGAAGATAGCGCACCAGTGGTGATGTGCCATTTGTGCTATAACTCCATGCTTTTAAATATGAACAGACTGCACTGTATAGCAGTTGCTCTCTGAAGAGCAATAAAGCCAGCCAAATATCTCTGACTTATGTTAACACTGATTTAACACTTTCACTGTCACTTTACCAATCTTTCTCATACTCCACAGGCTAACTGGACCATCTTCTAAAAATGAATCTTCAGCTTCTACAAAGTACTTAACTGCAAATCAGTGAAATCGAAAGGTTTCACTAAAGCTATATTGTGTTGTTTTATATGAATGTTCAGGAGTCTGTATTTACTAAACTTCTTAAAAGAAAAATGAACTCTCAAGCAAATGTCAAAGGCATACATGAATATTACATTCATGTCACAGATTAAACCCCAGAATCATGTTGTGCTATTCAAGTACTCACTTTACAAGCAAGCGAAACATCCACTAGGTTGGGAGGGTGGCCTAATGGTTAAAGTGTTTGCCTTACAAACACAAGGTGCAGGGTTTGAGTCTCACAAGGGATAATTGGCTAGGCTTGAAATGGCTCGCAAGGGCAGTTAGCTTAGTACTAACCTATGAACCTATAGTGACAATGAATAGAGATAATATAGATCAATTAAGCACTCAGACATAGCTATTTAGTTACTGCTCTGAGATAATTCAAGAAAAAGTATCCCTTCCCTACCTAAATTGAAAATCTTACAGGTTCACAGGTAAGCACAAGGCAATCAATCAACAAACTGTGCATTTCTTGTTAATAAACCAAGTTCAAAAGTTCCCTATAGCCTCAAAAAGGGTAATGTAAAGCAAAATTTGAGGCTGCCCATTCATTTATCTAGGTTTACCTTGAGGATAAGGGTGTTACTCTGCTTGACTTCCAAGCATACTTCTCAACCTTTTAGCACAAAAAAAAAAAAATATTGGGCAATTTGGGCAATATTGGGCAATTTCAGTTACCCTACCATTCACTGGGAAAACTACTTGAGTACAAATTCCCAGGCTCAGCGCTTCCTGGAATTCATCAACTCAAACACCCTGGATCAGCTGGTAAACTCTCCTACCAGAGGTGAAAACATATTGGACCTGGTCATCACCAACATGGGCAACAGGTGTTTCACACCGGAGGTCAACCCGTCACTGGTTAGATCAGACCATAAACTAATCACTCTGGATGTCCACACCCCACCACCACCCCTAACTAAGGAAACCACAGTAAAAAACTTTTCTAAAGCAAACTTCACCTTACTTAAGACAGAGATGGTAAGTTTCACAGCCCCCACGCTAAAGCATAACACTGCCCAAGCTGCAGAAACCTTTACAATTGCACTCTATGAGCCCCTACAAGGATGCATGGACCGTGCCATCCCTAGCAAAACCAAGACTCACTCTTCTAAGAGAAGGAAACCAGTTTGGTGTACCCCTGCAATAAACAGGCTATACAATAGAAAGAGGAAACTAGTCCCAAAAAAAAGCAAATCCCAAGAAGGAAAGACATCCCTGATCAGTATCAGTAAGAAACTAAGGTCCCTCATGGAATCATCCAAGGCTAACTTTGAAAGAAAAATAGCCAAGGATTCAAAAGATAACCACAAAGCCTTATTTAGCTATGTTAAGAATCTAAGTGGAAACTCGCAGATATGCACCGAACTAGTGCAAGATAGCACAAAATATACTGAACCTACTGATATTGCCAACATCTTGGCAGATAGATTCAGTGCAAACTTCACCCCCTGCTCACCTCCAAAAGGGCCCACAACAATACCAGAAAAGTGTAGTGCCCCAATAATCACAGACGCACAGGTGAAAACAGCCCTTTCAAAAGCCAAAAACACAGTGGCAATGGGACCAGATGGTGTCCCAGGCTTTGTCTTGCATGAACTACAGAACGAACTAACCCCCCACCTAAACACACTGTTAAACCTCAGCTTCTCCACAGGCTACATGCCCATAGAATGATGCACAGCAACGGTTATTCCTCTCCACAAAGGAGGGGCCACAACTGACCCTGGTGACTATCGCCCCATATGCCTGACTAGCCTAGTCTGCATGGCTATGGAGCACATCATCATGGAACTCATTAACAAAGACATTGGGAACCTCCAAACACTTGACCCGATCCAGTTTGGCTTTGTTAAGGGCAGATCATACCTACTAAACCTGGTTGACTTCTTTGAGACAGTCCATGAGGGAAAGGTGGTTCACACAGCCTACCTTGACCTCTCCAAGGCTTTCGACACCATTTCCCCACTCGGGTAGTACAGAAAAACTCACCAGCCTGAACATAAACCTCTATGTCATGAGATGGGTTGCCAATTGGCTTACAGACAGAACTCACACTGTAAGAATAGTGGGCTCCAGGTCTGACTCTAAACCAGTCACAAGTGGTGTCCCACAAGGCTCAGTCCTGGGACCCCTACTGTTCGGCATATACTTCTCAGAAGTACAGGCAAACACTGGAGGACTATGGTTAACCAAATTCACCGATGACTGCAAACTGGGAGCCATAACTGACTGTCTGGCTGACACAGACATCTTCCAAAAGGGCCTTAGTGAGACGGACACCTGGTGTCAAAGTCATGGCCTCAAGCTAAATGCCAAAAAATGCATAGTCATCCCATTTGGGAAAAAGAAAACACCCATGAATTACCACATAGGTGGCAACCCCCTTAATACAGAAGAAGTAATAAGAGATCTGGTGACCCAGGTAGATAGTAATCTCTCCTTTGACAATCATATTGCCAAAGTAGTTAGGAAATCCTTCTATGTGGCCCATCTAATTACTAAAGGGTTCACATCTAGAAATAAAGAGGTTATAGTGCCCCTCTACTCATCACTCATTAGACCCATCATAGAGTACAATTCCCCATGTAGGATGTACCTCACAAGACACTTCCAACAGCAGGAAAGACCACAAAAGTATCTCACCAAGAGGATTACTGGCTTCAAGCATATGTCCTATGCAGCCCGACTGAAAAAACTTCAGCTGTACTCAGTGGCATATCGCTTACTCAGAGGTGATCTCTGCCTGACTTACAAGGCCATGTCCAACTCAGAATTGATGGACATGCTCCACCTAAAGAAATCCAAGTCACTGTGAGCCACGCACACTAGTGAGCTAAGCCTCACCACAACAATAAATAGAACATGCTGGAGGGATAGATTCCTGACACAGAGACTCCCCATGCTTTGGAACAAAATTCCAAATTACATCAGGCAGAGCCCTTCACTAACACTCTTCAAGAGAAATCTTGACGAGTGGATGGGTAACAGAAAATTCACCCCGGGATCACTTCATTGACTCTGCTTGACAGAGGATCAGTTAATCAATGGGGTGGCAAAATCTGACACACTCTGGCTAGGCTTATAAATGCCCTCAGGCAGATAGCCTAGTACCTACCTATGAACCTATGGACCTATAAGAGCAACTGGAACATGTATTCCCTCTATTATTCTATACCTTGTCACTTCCAACTCTCTATTTATTGCTATTACAATAACATTCATAACTAATGCATATAAGATACTACTTGCAGGGCAGCCTTGTCTTATTCCACATTCTATTTTTGTTTCTTTATTTAACCATCCATTTAAAATTATTTTTATAATGTTATTCTCATATACTGATCTTATAACTTTTATTATTTTATTACCTATATTATAATCTTTTAATATACTCCACAGTTCCTCATATTGTATTTTATCAAATGCTTTATTCATGTCTCCAAAAATATTTTGGTTTCCACTTTTTTATTTATAATATAAGCTATTTCTTCTCTTAATATCCACAGTAAATCCTGACTTAGTTTCCCTTTTTTCCAAAAATCATATTCTCCATCAGCCCATCCACATCCTTTCCTAATCTTTACCCTATTATTCTCATAAATAATTATTATCTGTACTATTGAATACTATTGGTCTCAAGTTCCTAATACCTTCCCTTTTCCCTTTCTTCCATATAAATTTCATGAACCACATACATATCTCCTTGTTATTTATCCCTTTTTCTAACAATTCTTTCAACACTTCTACAAAATATACATTTTGCCATTCTTTCATATTATAATATGGGTCTACTTCAGTAGACCAAATTTACACTTACTCTAATTGAATATTCCGGAGATGACCACACCGAAATTTCAATAAACTGAACCTAAACATTACCGATTCTTTTTACAGGGAATTGAGATACTTGGCCAACATGGGGAAATTTGCCAATTTCCCCACTGTAGTGTTATCCTGCAGTTGGTATATTTTTTGGGGGTGTGGGGGTGCATCCCCCACATTGGAGGGTGTAGGGGTCGTAGCCCCCCACCTTGGTGGGTTTGACATACTTTGGTGTGTTATTTTGTTAAATGTTGGCCAAGTATCTTCTTTCACTGTATAAAACTTCAGTAATATGACAGATCGGTTTATTGCAATTTCGATGTAGTCTCGGTAACCTGCATTTCAGGTAAGTGTAAATTCGGTCTATCAAAGTAGGCCCAATAATAAATATAATATACAATTTCATCTATTCCTGTATCTTTCTTCATGTCTATATGTTTCAATATTTAGTGAATTTCTTACCTCCCATATTTGCTTCTCTTGACTCTCTATCTTCTTGAATGTATTTCTTATATATTGTTCGACTTCAAATATTTGTTTTTGCGTGTTTACTTTTTCTCCTTTGTTATTTTCCACTTCTGTTATTACTATCTAATTTTTTCTCACCATTTTACTCAAATATGGAGCCACTTCTTCCTTTTTTCCTTATAAAAAGCATGTTTGCCTCTATAACATTTTCTTTTTCCTTTGAATAAAACACTTATTATCACTAGCAAGGCACAAAAAAACTAAATAAATTAAAAAAGTGCCTTAGTAACTCAGAAAGGCCACTCTTGGCAAAAGAAATTGGTTGAGTGCTTTCAGTTGTGTAATATATAAACTTCATCAGAACAGGATGAAACACTAAACACAAAAATGAATGTTATAGTAAAAGCTGTTACCAAACAGACCACTATAAAAAGCATGTAGCAATGAGGGCAATGAGAATGTTTAAGAAACGACCAACAGAATCAAAACTAATGAAAATCCATTTTTTTGTTTAGTGCATGATCCTGTTCTGATGACTTCATGCTTATTTCTGACATCATTTTTTGTATCATGCACCATGTTCTTGCTTCTGTTCTTTTTGTTCAACATGCAAAGGTTCATCACAGTTAATTGAATCGTATCCCATTTTCCCACATTTTTACACTTCAAATCACATTTCTTTGCTTCACATCCTACTTCCCCACAAACAAAACATCTTCTTTTTTCACAATTACTTATTAAATGATCATTGTTTCCACAAAAAAAAGCAAGTTTTCAACTCTGCCTTATATTTTACATATCCTCTATTTCCATCCACATTTATTACACTTGGGATATGCACAATATTATCATTTTCCATCTTCAAAATTATTCCACAATCCCATCCCCCAGTCCAAAAGCCTCTTTTGTCATTTTCTTTTGTAATCTCCAACACTTTTTTTACAAATAATTCTTAAATAGTCTTTTGATGCTTTCTTATCTACTTCATTTTGAAATTGTATAGCAACCCTCTTTTTTGTTTCTCTGTGAAAAGTCTGTACCACAGAACAGTTCTATGGACTGCATTCTTTCTTTTTTCAAATCTTTCTAAAAAAATCCATGTATTGTCCAGTCTCAAATATAATATCACAGTTAGTCCCTCTATTAATATGAATGAAAGCTCTTATCTCATTAGGTAATGTCCCCAAGGGTGCAATAACTGTGCCCCATACCTTGTATTTTTCTAGTTCTTTTTCCTTTTTAGTTCTAAGCCATACAATGAACTTCTTCTTCGAGACCTCTCTTCCTCTTTCTCCTGGCTTTTTTCCTTCTTTCACCATTGATGTATATGACTTTCTTTCTTCTACAATTTCTCTCACCTCTTCTTTCTGAATCCCGTCCATAATATCCCCCTATGGTGCTGCTGCTTCACTATTCGGGTCACTCTGCATTACCATCTCTTTTAAATAATCATCCCACAACCCTCCCGTTTGGAGGATTATAACTACACACTCCAACCTGGACCCAGAGAACAGATCTTTTTGGAATGAGTATTCTGAATTTTGCGAAGGTTTGATTACCTTAATTCCACCATCCTCCTTCACATCATCTACCTCTTCCTTCTTCAGCAATTCATCTGATCCTTCACCTTCAGTTCCACTCTGCAAACCACCATTTTCTGACTCCATTTCCTTCTCCAAATTCATCTCCTCATTCTCTCTTGACAGCACAAACACTCGCTGCCTCCGTCTTCCTTCCAGTTTCTCTGAGCCACCTTCCTACCTGGAATGGAAACCAGACATGTAGCAGCAAAACAGCATCTCCTCACTCTAGAAAAAGAGTAGGGAAAGTTCCCTAGTGCCTCAGCCAAAATGCTTCTAGTTGTACAAATAATGGCCCAGTGAGACTAACTCAGTTAGCAAACAATAAATAAAAAATATATTAAATAATTGTTTCTGAATCCTAGCCTAAATGTTTATTAAAACTATACATAATCAAGCCTGTTAGGAATGTTCTTTACTCCAAGTTAGTGCAGCCTTGGAGATGAGATATTTAATTCAGGGAAGTGTGAGGACATTTCTGCCCCACAAAGGAGAGGATGCATGTGGCATAATGCCCCTACAAAACTATTTAAAATTGTTACATTCAATTGTGATTGTGTTCTACAATGTTTCAAACTACATGACTTAGGGCATGTGGCATGTTCCTACCATATAAAGATGACCTATGGGACTGACATATAGTTTTCAGCACTACATGTACTGAAGTGAAATGCCTAAACAATTTGTCATGTAGCCTTGTTGTATCTTAGCATATTTGTTATGCATCCCTCAGAAATACTGAAATGAAATAACAAGGTAGTCCTAACAACTTCTTGATCAAATCCTATTATTTAAAGTTATAATTAACCTTTAGAAGAGCAAGACTACATAGCACTTTGCATGGATAAAATATGACATAAGCCCCCGGATTTACTAATCTTCCATGCAGTAGTAGTCTAGTCCTCCACGGAAGTGTCAGTTTAAGAGGAGGACGGCAGCGCACCATGCATATTAATTAAGGCGCGCTGCCTGAACTCCTAATCCTACATGGAGCATGTTCGAGCAGAGCTCTCAGAATAAACACGCCCATGCAATACAGAACAGCAGAAAGTGGAAATAAATGAGCAAGGCCGCTCATAGGTGTCCGCATATCTCAACCAACAGTCCCCCATGTGTACAACAGCAACAGTACATATAAATAAACTGAAAAAAACCCTTTATATTTATTGAAATCTGAGTACAGTTAACCATAGGTGCACGGGTGTGCCCATCACTGAAAGCATCACTAAAGCAGCTTAAAAGGCTGAAGAGGATAACAAGGAAGATATATGCAAATGAAGCAGCACAGCAATAGTGTAGTGGGCACAGCATCTGCATAACAAGCAGGCATTCCCGGTTTGAGTCCCACTGCAGCACATACCATTTTCCATGTGAAATCTGTATATGAACATTTTTTTTCACATTGTTTGCTGTATAACCTACGAAATAACATGTAAATGTGTACTGGAGTACTGCGTTAAATGCATATGTAAAGTGTTAGTGTCATAATGAATAAGGCACTAGTAAGCAGGTTTAAGCACAAATATATAAGCACTAGTAAGCATGTTGAAGTGCGGTTCCGCGGGGGTAAGCATTACCTGCACAGAATAAGCAAAGTAGAAGCTAACTGAGTGTAAGACACTGTAACCAGAAGTTGGCAGTGCTTACCTCCCTGCAAACCTGCAGAAACCCGCTTACAACTGCTTTAAAGTGCCTTAATCACTCAGAATCCAACCGCTGGTGTTCTGCACCACCAACAAAATAAGCAGCCCCTGCAAGGCTCAAACGAAGGACCCTGCACACCATAGCCAAAGGGATTTACCACTAAGCCAGACAGATACAAATAATGTCAATGTTGTCAGAAACATATTCAGTCCAATCATTAAACAGCACAGAGAATGTATACCTACAGTTAGATGGACATGTGTGTGCAAATATATTACTATAAAAACGGATACAACATATCTGTAGATGTAGTCACACATATATATATATATATATATATATATATATATATATATATATATATATATATATATATATATATATATATATATATATATATATACAAATATATGAACAGATATACATGCAAATGCCGACAACTACACATATATATGTCAACATGCATACGTCCACATATCCACAGCAAGTTACACATATGTACGCAGATAAATGTCCCCATAGAGCCTTACTGAGACAGACACCTGGTGTCAAAGTCATGGTCTCTAGCTAAATGCCAAAAAATGCATAGTCATCCAGTTTGGGAAAAACAAAACACCCATGAATTACCACATAGGTTGCAGCCCCCTTAATACAGAAGAGGTAATAAGAGATCTGGGGATCCAGATAGATAGTAATCTCTCCTTTGACAATCATATTGCCAAAATAGTTAGGAAATCCTTCTATGTAGCCCATCTAATTACTAAAGAGTTCACATATAGAAATAAAGAGGTTATAGTGCCCCTCTACTCATCACTCATCAGACCCATCATAGAGTACAATGCCCCATTTGGGATGTATCTCACAAGACACTTCCAACAGCTGGAAAGATCACAAAAGTACCTCACCAAGAGGATTAATGGCCTCAAACATATGTCCTATGCAGCCCGACTAGAAAAACTCAGTACTGTACTCAGTTGCATATCACTTACTCAGAGGTGAACTCTGCCTGACTTACAAAGCCATGTCCAACTCAGAATTGATGGACAGGCTCCACCTAAAGTAATCCAAGTCACTGCGAGCCACTCACTCTAGCGAGCTAAACTTCACCACAACAATAAATAGAACATGCTGGAGGGATAGATTCCTGTCACAGAGACTCCCCATACTTTGGAACAAAATTCCTAACTACATTAGGCAGAGCCCCTCACTAACACTCTTCAAGAGAAACCTTGACGAGTGGATGGGTAACAGAAAATACACCCCTGGGATCACTTTATTGGCTCTTCTTGACAGAGGCTCAGTTAATTAATCAAATGGGCAGCGAAAGCTGACACACTCTGGCTAGGCTTTTAAATGCCATTGGGCAGATAGCCTAGTACCTACCTATGAACCTATGAACCATAGGTATATACAGATATAGTTAGAAATATTAAAGCAAATATATACACCCACAGAGGTATATATGGTCAGACATCTGTAGATAGCAATGATAGATTAACAGACACATATATGTCCACATGCATCATGAAAGGCCTGGACAGGCCCCAAACAATGTACGTCACATACGAATTCGCAAAATGGCATACACCCCACCCAGACAAACACGTCCGCCCTACAAAACACTACCAAGCTCAATGTAATGTACGTGTGTCATTGAAATAGGGATTTAAATTAGCCCTCAGTCATGTTACACATGTTGACATCACATCCCCCTCTCCCCCACACACTAGGCAGCCCGAGCAGTACAGGCCCATCCATCCAAGGCCATCCACGACCCATATATTCATTACCCACAGTTCCACTTCCCCCCACCCACTGCACACATGCAGCCACCATCCCAAACTTGGTTACCAGCCCGTAGCTACCACATCACCACACATTGCTCCCCCTACCACAACCCCCCAGGAACCCATCCCGTATGTTGTCTCAACCCAAGTATTCTAGGTCTGGCACAGGCCGTAGTCCATCTACATAGCCATGGGTACCTATGTACTTCTGCGTGTAGACAAAAATTGTATACCCAATGCTTGGGCTGTCCCACATGGGACAAATGATTACCTGGTACTAACAATAGATTTCATGTGTGACTCTGTGTACACTAATGGATTTAGTTGTAGGTATCGGAAAGCATACGTGGCATACAAGGTTGGCCGGTATGCATACGAAACAGTACCCAGCAATAACAGGCAACATGACAGGATATGTAGCTACATATGTAGAGGTATGTGTGTGTATATATACCCATAGCTACATGGAGATATACCTCTTTCTCTCTGTAGTACAAATGTATACATACATAGACAGACATATATATATATATATATATATATATATATATATATATATATATATATATATATATATATATATATAGCCACATATAGATATATACATATGCAGACATGAATACATCCACATGTTGTTTTACATATACAGATATATATTATATATATATATATATATATATATATATATATATAAAAAAAAAAAAAATATATATATATATATATATATATATATATATATGTATATATATGTCTGTGTAAATATACACAGATATATAGGTAGGATATGATAAAGCAGTTAAGACTTACATATGTTCACAGGTCGTGCCAATGGGGGTGAGGGGCCCAATCAACAAACGTGTAACACATGGCATCAACCCCACTCAGCTAGACAGGTGAAACATACAAGCACACAATAAAAGTATACAAACCACTGCTTCCCAGACTACAGGCAGGATACTACTAGTGGGATAGACCCGCCAAGTCTAATCTTGAAACAAAGACAAGAATGTCCATTGCTGGACAGCCAAAAAATGTTATGGCTGTTTGGGCTTCCAGACACTACACGGATAACCTATGGCAGGGCACTCATGTTCCCGGACTACAAGGTTGGGGAAGCATGATGACTCATGGGACGAGACAACGTACATGATGGGTCCCGAGAAGTGAAGAGCGGGCAGTGTGTAGTGGTGTGTTTAGACCCGACCTGCACCCGGAGTAAGGAAGAGTGCTGAAAAGGATGTGCGGGTTGGGAACTATGGGTATGTAATTATGGGCGTAGCCATGCAGATGTTGGCTGGAGCATTTCTATGTGGGCCACCCCAGGGATGTAAGCAATAGTGTGCATTGGGCAGAGACGATGCCTAACGAGCAGCCACGCCCGGTATGAGTCCCACTGCAGCAAAGTCTAGTATACGTGGCAAAGGATGGTATAACCAGATATGTTGTTGCAAACCCACTAAATAACACCAAAGAACACATGGTCGCAACACCCCACTGTAGGCATGTAAGCCGAACTAATTGGCATCACAAGGCATTATTGCTCTCTTCAGCCCCACCCAGGGGTGTGAGTGTCCAAACCTACCCCCAAATGCAGGGTATATACACAGCTGTCGCTGTAGATGAAATGGCCAGCTGTGGACATTCCTGTCAGCCTTCCTGTACATTCCTGGACATGTCCCCTACCATCAGCCCCTCTGTGTGGCCCAATAACACCACTTACCTATCGACCCCTGTTTCATGACTGAAGACAGCCTTCCTGAAGACACTGGAGAGTATGAATGTCTCTCCAAATACCATCATTTTGGGAGACTTCAACTACCCAAACATAGACTGGGAACATTACTGAAGCCCCAACACCCTAGCCCAAAGGTTCCTAGAATTCATAAACTCAAATGCAATGGAATAACTAGTCACCATTCCCACAAGAGGAGACAATATACTAGACCTGATCATCACAAACATGGGGACAAAATGCTCCACACCGGAAGTATATCCCTCTTTGGTAAGATCAGACCATAAATTAATCTCACTGGAAATCCACATCCTGCCCCCACCCCCTGCACTAAAGACCACAGTGAAGAACTTCTCAAAAGCCAACTTCACACTTCTTAAGACTGAAGTGGTATCCTTCAAGGCCCCTGGGCCAGTGGAAACCACAACCCACACTGCTGAATCCTTTGCAAATGCCTTCTATGGGCACCTTCAAGAATGCATGGATCAAGCAATCCCAAATAAAACCAAGACCCATTCCCCCAAAGGCAGGCACCCAGTCTGGTGGACCCCACCCATAAACAAACTTTACAACAGGAGGAGGAAGCTACTACATGACAGAGCAAAATCCCTAAAAGGGAAGGCATCTCTGATCAGTACTAGCAAAAAACTACGATCACTCATAAAATCATCCAAGGCCAACTTTGAGAGAAAAATCACAAAAGACACAAAAAATAATCACAAGGTCTTCTTTAGCTATGTTAGAAACCTGGGTGGAAACTCCCAGATATGCTCAGAGTTAGTCCAAAATGACACAAAATACACTGAACCCACTGACATTGCCAACATTCTGGCAGACAGGTTCAGTGCAAATTTCTCCTCCCCCTCCCCCCCAAAAGGAGAAATAACTATCCCAGCAGAGTGTAGCCTCCCTAACATCTCAGATGCCCATGTGAGAGCCGCCCTCTCTAAAGCTAAAAACACAGCATCAATGGGACCGGATGGTGTCCCGGGATGTGTGCTACATGAACTCCAAGAGGAACTAAACCCACACATAAGGCTGTTGTTTAATCTTAGCCTTACTACAGGATAATGCACTCCAAAGAGTGGCGTACAGCAACAGTGGTCCCACTTCACAAAGGCGGTGCTTCTACGGACCCTGGAAATTACCGCCCCATAAGCTTGACGAGCCTGGTCTGCAAAGCTATGGAGAGGATCATTATGGAACTCATAAACAAAGACATTGGGGACCTACAGACATTGGATCCTACCCAATTTGGCTTTGTCAAGGGCAGATCCTGCCTTTTGAACTTGGTCGACTTTTTTGAAACAGTCACTAAGGCCATTGATGAGGGTAAGGCAGTTCACACAGCCTACCTTGACCTTGCAAAAGCCTTTGACACAATACCCCACTCGGGCATCATAGACAAACTCACCAGCTTAAATGTAAACCCATATGTCACAAGATGGGTTGCAAACTGGCTCAAGGACAGAACCCACAGGGTCAGAGTTGCTGGAGCTATGTCAGACTCTAAGGCAGTCACAAGCAGTGTCCCACAGGGCTCAGTCCTGGGACCCCTCTTGTTCGGCATTTATTTTTCCGAGGTACAGGCAAACATAGGAGGATTGTGGCTGACAAAGTTTGCAGATGACTGCAAACTGGGCGCCATAATTGATACTCCAGCAGACACAAACATCCTTCAGAGAGGCCTCATAGAAATGGATAATTGGTGCCAGAGCCATGGCCTTAAGCTGAATGCCAAAAAATGTATAGTCATACCATTTGGGAAAAACAAGGTACCGACAAATTACCACATAGGTGGTAATCCATTAAACGGAAGAGGTAATCAGGGACCTAGGGACCCAGGTTGACAGTAACCTCTCATTTGACACTCACATTGCCAAAGTGGTTAGGAAGACCTTCTATATTGCCCACCTTATCATGAAGGGTTTCACATCTAGATCAAGAGAGGTCATTGTGCCCCTGTACTCTTCTCTTATCAGGCCAATGATTGAGTACAATGCCCCATTTGGGATGTATCTCACCCGACACCTGCAGCAGTTGGAAAGACCCCAAAAGTTCCTCACCAAGAGGATAAAGGGTCTTAAACATATGTCATATGCTGCCCGACTGAAAAAACTCCAGCTCTACTCAGTCACATACCGCCTACTCAGAGGTGATCTGTGCCTGACGTACAAGGCCATGTCCAATCCGGAATTAATGGACATGCTCCACCTCAGAAAATCCAAATCCATCAGAGCCACGAGAACAAGAGACTTAAACCTCAACACAGAAATAAATAGGATGTGCTGGAGGGACAGATTCATAACCCAGAGGCTCCCTACACTCCGGAACAGAATACCAGTCCATGTTAGGCAGAGCCCCTCACTGACTCTATTCAAGAGAAATCTCGACGAGTGGATGGGAGATCGTAGGTTTACCCCGGGGGTCATCTCTGTGTCACTACTAGACAGAGGCACAGTAAACTAAACCCTAAAAGGGCGTAGTATTCTCATCCTAAGGGGTGGTGAAAGCCATACACACTCTGGCTAGGCTTATAAATGCCCTAGGGCAGATAGCCTAGTATGAACCTATGAACCTATGAACCTATAAATCCCTTAGAGCGACACGCTCGAGGGACTTGAACCTCAGCACAGAAATAAATAGAACTTGCTGGAGGGACAGGTTCATAACCCAGAGACTCCCTTCGCTCTGGAATACAATTCCAGTTCATGTGAGGCAGAGCACCTCACTGAATCTCTTCAAGAAGAATCTCGATAGGTGGATGGGGGATCATAGGTTTGTCCCAGGGATTACTCCCGTGTCACTATTAGACAGAGGCACAGTAAACTAAACCTTAAAAAGGGCACAGTATACTCAAATCAAGGGGTGGTGTAAGCCATACAGAATCGGGCTAGGCTTATAATTGCCCCAGGGCAGATAGCCTAGTATGAACCTATGAACCTATGAACCTATAATGTTAACAGTCACAAGTAGGTGACACCCTCCTCACAACTATATTGGCAGAATCTGGAACCCCCAACCCATGTGTATTACTGCAGCTGTCCCACACGACACATGTAAATAACACATGAAGGGAAACCTCAAGCACACTTCGATCACCACCT
Source organism: Protopterus annectens (assembly GCF_019279795.1). Taxonomy (NCBI): domain Eukaryota; kingdom Metazoa; phylum Chordata; order Ceratodontiformes; family Protopteridae; genus Protopterus; species Protopterus annectens. The sequence goes on along the minus strand of NC_056729.1, from coordinate 1,609,030,534 downwards.
GCTCACCATCTGGCAAAGTCCACCCCCCCAACTAACACTCCATACCCCTACAGCAACTAGTGACACCAACACCTCCTGTCCTGCCTCACATACAAATCCCAGCATCCTGCAAACCTGCACTACTGCTCCCCCACCAATCAGTCCAACAGCCTACTATACAGTTAAAATGCCCCCCCTCCACCTACCTACCTACCTACACCCTTACTATTCACATCTACTCTACAACATAGGTATGGCATAACTAAACCTAACCCGAATATCTGAGTGTAACCTATCCAGAACTGCTAAACTGGAATCCCATTTCACCTTATACTGACCTTCGTCACCAGTCATACCTGACATGTACACCTGACTTAAGCATGTATAATACCAACATGTTAATGAAGCAGTATGGGGGTATGTGGCAGGAAGTGGGATTACACCTGTTTGGGTGGCAGTAAGCAATGCCCACACTGCTTAAGCAATGTGGAGGCCAACCCAGTGTAAGATGCCGTAACCAGAGGTCAGCAAGTCTGAGCCTCCAGCACACCAGCACATACCTGCCTACACTTCCCCCACAGTGCCTTAGGCACTCTGTAGGCAACAGCTTTCATTGTGCTCAGTAATAAAATAATCAGCACTCCCAGGTCCCCCCCACCCTGCACACTATAGTCCAAGTGAGTTATCATGAAGGCATGGCAGATATACAATCAGCTGCTGTTATCACAAACATATCATCCAGCACAGTCAGTCAACAGTACAGGAAATGTATGTAAGTATGTAGACTAATACCAGCAAACATGTGCACATTGCTCAATCACAGTATTCCGAGCAGTCTATGAGTATCAATGAACAGTGCCTGTCCACGCATACTGTGAGAACAGTAGTCTTGCATAATACTGAAGAAAGGAATGAAAAATGGGGCACGCCGTGGGGGCGTGCTTCATCCGCACAACCGGGAGATGAGGCTGGTCCAGTGTTGAGCAAACCACTGCATCTCAAACCCCTGACAGGATGATATCAGTGGGAGAAACAGTGTAGACCAGCAAAATCTACTCATGACACAACAACAGGTCCATCCCTGGCAGGACGAACCAGACTTTGTGGGTCACAAGGATGTGTCCACCAGTATCGGAGGGGGATCAGGGGAAGTCTCGAATGTACGTGGACTAAACAGATGAAGAGCCTGCAGAAGGTTGCGTTGAGACAGTATAATGGAGGAGTACCGAGACGTGCAGAGAGGGAAATGTGTGGAGGTGTGGTATGGCAGGGCTAGTAACTGGAGAATGAATGGATGCTGTGTACATGGAGCTGGGGGGCCAGGGAAAGGGAGCATGGGTATGACATTAAGGTAGACATATGCAAATGAAGCAGAACAGCAATAGTGTAGTGGGCATAGCATCCACCTAACGAGCAGGCATTCTCGGTTTGAGTCCCACTGCAGCACATTCTATTTTCCATGGGAAATCTCTATATCGACATAATTTTGCTGTATAACCTAATAAATAACATTTATATTTGAACAGGAGTACTGCATTAAATGCACATGTGAAGTGTCAGTGTCATAATGAATAAGGCACTAGTAAGCAGGCTTAAGCACAAATAAGCAGTAGTAAGCATGTTTAACTGCATTTGTGTGGGGGTAAGCATTGCCTACACAAATCAAGCAAAGTAGAAGCTAACTGAGTGTAAGAAACTGTAACTGGAGGTTACCATTGCTTAGCTCAGCACAAACCCACGCATATCTGCTTACGACAGCTTTAAAGTGCCTTAATCACTCTGTACCCAATGGCTCATGTTCTGCCCAGCAACAAAATAAACAGCTTCTGCAAGACTCGAACTCAGGACCCTGTACACCACAGTAGTTAACCACTAAGCCATCATAGCAATACCTACAAATAAGGTATCAGCAAATTTATCCTCACCACAGAAAAATCAAACCAAACATGTGAACTGAATCTATGTACAGTGTGATGTTGTATAACCTGCCACATAAATATGTGAACTGGAGTACTGCAGTAATCATAGATCTGAGGTGTTATTGTAGTAAAGTGTAGAAGTCTCCAGGACCCCATACAGTGTATGTACACATGAAACACGGATACCAGACACATATATAACCCGTAATGAATAATAAATCACTGCCAAAAGGCAAATTTAATGTTAATTAACTATTAAGCAATGCTAACCGCAGCACAGCTTAACTCAGTAAGTGTAAGCAATATGTCGGAGAGCCAATTCAATCTGCCTAGTGGTATACCTCTTTAAGCACTGCCAACCCTAGGTAAGCAGGTGTGCTCATAGCTTAACCTTTTCAAAACTGGCCAGTCACAGAAAAGTATGGGTAATTGGCTGTATTTAAGCCCAATAGGTGGGAATACTTCCCATAACTTGTTGTAGCTTCCTACTGCAGGCAGAATGGCTGGTGTGGGTGAAGGCACTCGATTTAGAGTGCAGGACTAGGGCATCCAGGATTCAAACTTCATGGTATGGCTCCTGGTAAAACACCATGAGCAGAGACTACTGCAGGGCCAGTACCAGGGCTCACAGTATAAAACGGAGGCCTGGGACAGTCTTGCCCCTGACCTCACCAATGCCACAGGTATCCCCCAGACTGGTGAGGAGGTCAGGCACCACCATGTTGACCTGAAGCGGTGGAGAGGGGATGTACTGGAACAGTGGATCCAGGAGTCTCAGCAGATGCCTAATGCCCCAGTACTGAGTAAGTACTCATTCTACTAAGTAGTTAATAATTGCCTAGCTTGTGTATACTATGGATAGGTTTGGCTAAATATCACTGTATTTCTCTGACAGCTGCAGATGAATGGGCTGCAAACCAGCAAGCCCATGATGCTAGATTGCAAAGGCTGCATTGCGAAGCTGGTTAGTAATCATTCAGCATGTACTGTCATAACACAGGTTCATAGGTAGGTACTAGGCTATTGGCCCAAGGGCCTTCGTAAGCCTAGCCAACAAGGTTCCCTGGCTTACGCCACCCAAGAAAGTTATTTTCCTGTGCCACTGTCGAGCTGTGACACAGAAGTGATCCCCTATTTCCCATCCACTCATCAAGAATTTTCTTGAAGAGTGCTAATGAAGAACTTTGCTTGAAATAGATGTGTAGCCTGTTCCAGAGTATGGGAAGTCTCTGGGACAGGAATCTATCCCTCCAGCATGTCCTGTTTATTGTGGTGACCAGGTTTAGGTCCCTAAAGCATGTAGCTCAGAGGGATTGGGATTTCTTTAGTTGTAGCATGTCCAACAGCTCTGGGTTTGACATAGCTTTATATGTTAGGCAGAGATCACCTTGGAATAGGCAATATGCTATGGAGTAAAGCTGATGTTTTTTGAGCCGGTCAGTGTAGGGCATTTGTTTGAGGTCAGTAATCTTCTTTGTGAGGTACTTCTATGGCCTTTCCAGCTGCTGCAGATGTCTTGTGAGGTACATTCCAAAAGGGGCATTGTACTCTATAATGGGTCTAATGAGTGTCAAGTATAGGGGAACAATGACCTCTTTTTTCCTGATGAGAACCCTTTTATGATGAGGTGTGCCATGTAGAAGGACTTCCTGACTACTGTGGTGATGTGACTATCAAAGGAGAGACTACTGTCCACCTGTGTCCCAAGGTTTCTTATCACACATTCAGAGTTAAGTAGATTGCTGCCTATGCGGTAGTTCATGGGTACAGAATTTTTACCAAAGGGGATGACACTGCACTTTTTGGCATTGAGCTTTTGGCCATGGCTCTGACAGTAGGCATCTGTCTCAGCGAGACCTTTCTGTAGGATGTCCACATCATTTGGGGACTTGACTATGGCTCCTAGTTTGCAGTCATCTGCGAACTTCATTAGCCAGAGGCCTTCTGTATTAGCCTGTACTTCAGAGAAGTAGATACCAAACAGGAGAGGTCCCAGGATGGAACCCTGTGGTACTCCACTTGTCACTGCTTTGAGGTCAGATTTGGAGTCTGCAACTTTTACAGTGTGGGTTCTGTCAGTGAGCCAGTTGGCAACCCATCTTGTGACATAGGGATTTATACCTAGTTTAGTGAGTTTAGCTATAATTCCAGAATGGGGGATGGTGTTGAAAGCCTTGGCTAGGTCAAGATAGACTGTGTGAACCACCTTACCCTCATCTACGGCTTTGGTGACTGCCTCAAAGAAGTCAATCAGGTTCAGGAGGCATGATCTGCCTTTCACAAACCCAAACTGGGTGGGATCCAGAGTTTGGAGGTTATCAATGTCTTTGTTTATGAGTTCCATGATGATACGTTCCATGGCCTTTCAGACCAGGCTCGTCAGGCTAATAGGTCGATATTTCCCGGGATCAGTGGTGGCTCCCCCTTTGTGGAGTGGGATAACTGTTGCTGTGTGCCATTCAGTGGGCACAAAGCCTGATGTGAGGCTATTATTGAACATGGTGCTTAAGTGGGGAGCCAGTTCGTTCTGAATTTTGTGTAAAACGCAGCCTGGGATGTTGTCCAGTCCCATGGATGCTGTGTTTTTAGCTCTAGACAGTGCAGCTTTTACCTGAGTAGTTGTGATTACAGGAACTCTGCATTCTTCCTGTAAAGGTATGGGTCCTTTAGCGGGTGAGGGGGGTAAAGTTAGCACTGAACCTATCTGCCAGGATGTTGGCAATATCAGTTGGTTCTGTAATTTGCATGCCGTTGTGCTGTAACTCAGTGCAGATCAGGGTGTTGCCATTGAGATTCTTGACATGGCTATAGAATGCTTTGTGGTTGTCCTTAGAATTAGTGGTGATTTTGTTTTCGTAGCCAGCTTTGGAGACTCTTATAAGGGATCTCGGCTTCTTACTGAGGCTGACCAGGGAGCTCCTCCACTTATGGGATTTTACTCTCTCTTTTGCAACAGTTTCTTCCTTCTGTTGTACAGTTTGTTTATGGCAGGGGACCACCAGATTGGCTTCCTTTTTTTGGAGGATAGCATCTTGGTTCTGTTTAGGATAGCTTAAGCCATGCACTTGTGTAAGTGCTTATAGAGTGCATTTGTGTAGGACTCAGCAGTTGTAACTGTATTGTCCATGTGCATGGGTGTCATGAAGTTCACCACTTCTGTCTTAAGAAGCATGAAGTTGGCTTTGGAGAAATGTTTTACCGTGGTTTCCATAATGGGGGGTGGGGGTGGAATGTGGATATCAAGGGTGATTAGCTTATGGTCGGATCGGCCCAATGAGGAGTTGATTTCCGGTGTGGAACACCGGTCACTCATGTTGGTAGTGACTAGGTCTAGGATATTGTTGCTCCTGGTGGGGTTGTGGATAAGTTGAATTCCAGAAAGTGTTGAGCTAAGAAGTTGGTACATGAGTAGTTTTCCCAGTTAATGGCGGGATAGTTGAAGTCGCCCATTATTAGGGTGTTTGGTTGAACCCTAATATTTTCCAGTACATCAAGAAAAAAGGAGTGGGAATCCTGGGGCATGGTGAGGGATCTGTAGCAAGCTACAATTTGGATTGCAGTTTTGCGCAGAGTTAGTTGCACTTGGATAACCTTGGATGCATTATGCTGAGCAACTAGCCTGGAGGTGTGGATATCCTTAATGAATATGGAAACACCTCCGCATTTGGTGTTTTGGTCCAGGTTACATGGCTGAAAAGTGTGGTATGAGTTATAGCCTTGTAGTGCAGGGGTGCTCTCTGGAGCCTTGAACGAGGTCTTAGTCACTGCACAGATATCGATGTTCTCCTTTTTAAGGAGTGCCTCAAGTGAGTGCATTTTGAGATTTAGACTTCTAGCATTGAGTAGCATTATCCTCAGTTTTTGCTTGTCTGTTCCAGTTACAGTGGTGAATTTGTTATTTGAACCTTGCCTAAATAAGGCACTATAGGGGCAGCAAGAGCCTTAGCCAGTATCCTGAATCCCAGGGGCGACAGGTGCAGGCCATCTGTGGCAAAGAATCGTGGTCTGTCGACCATGTCATCCCAAGCAGACAGATACTGGATCCCCTTAGAATGACACCAGAAGCTCAGCCAATTGCTGAAGTCAATCATTTTGTCCTTGTACTGCGGTATCATTCTGGGTTATGGCAGAATGCTACTGAGGGCTAGGGTCATACCTGCCTGGTCTACAAGATCGGAGAGCTCTTCCATGTCTCTTTTCATGTAGTCCAGGGAGGTACATCTCAATTCATTCGCACCAACATGGACAATGACAGAGTCATATTTCTACTTGTTGTGGAGTGACCTGAGTGCGTGGGTTATGTGGCGGTTCCTGGCACCCGACAGTAACCTTCTTCTTGTTTAGTCTGGTGAGTGGGACATCAGTGTGCCTGACTATACAGTCAACTATGACTAGTGTGTTGGGTACGTTGTTTTGCCTTATTGGCTGTGGTTGAGTGGCACACTGAGTCTGTGGGCTATGTGTCATTTGGGTTGTATTGGGGGATGGATGTTGCTTGCGTTTCTGCTTTGGAGGTCTCTGTTGCTTAGATTATTATTGAAAGCCTCTGCAAATGTTTTTGTGTTACTATGTGTGGATTTTGGTGGTGTAGATTTAGTGAGACTGTGATGAGTGTGGTGTGGTGCAAATGTTTACCTTCTCCTCATGACTGTCAAGTTCAGTCTTGGTTGGAGAGAGCTTTACCTCCAATTTGGCTAGATAAGTGCATCTCTCACAAACAATTAAATATAAGAGCCTTAGAAAGTGTCGTACCAGTAGAAATAAATGTGTAATAATCTGTGAATAAAGGTATAACCCCTCGAGTGCTTCTGTTTACTCTTCTGTCATATGTTGTTGAACTGTTGCATACTATAAATAGTACTGTTATATTAAGTAGTATTACCCACACTATCGTATGCAGATAAAATATGTATGAAGTTCAGTATAACAATGCTGGAAGTGCCAAGAGGTCAGTCATATTGTACAAGTGAGGGAAACTTACACAGAAAACAGTAGAAAGCTTCACATCAATTCCCTGATAGCACAGTGTACTATGATGTTAACTGTAATTTTTTATGTCACACACAGCAGGGGTTTGAATTCTGAAGTGCTAGTAAGTTATATGCATAATCATACCCCACAACTGTACAGATTTTGTTACAATGTTCAGATGGAAAGTTGTCTGCATAATTACACCCAACAACTGTACAGAATTTTCTAGAAAGTTCAAATAGAAAGTTGTACAAATATTCGTACCCCACAATCCGATCTGTCCAGCAGGTCCAGATAAATGGCCCACATCACCAGCCTAGTACTCTGTTCTCCTGAAACATCACTGTGATGATCCAAGAAATGTAGGCAGCTGTTAATGACATATAACTGATAGTCAGACGTGTACATACTCAGAGAATGCATATGAAAACAAACCTGTCACTCTAGCACCTCACCCAAAGTGTATGACAGCAATTCACAACATATGTTGCAGTAACACCTGCATCTTGTCACGCCTGTATGTAAGACACAGGTCATGTACATAATAATCTATAAACATACTAGTGTACAATATAAGGCCATTGGGTAGTGTAATTATACATGTAAGGGACAGATCACTGCAGTGACTAAGAATGTTGTGAACACTACAAGGATATATTAGTTGTTAATTGAATCTCTCTCTCACCCCTACCATATGTGCAAAAATAACACAATGACACACCTCAGCCAGTATGTGTGCACTCCAAACGTATGTTGGGACATATGTCCTAATGGTTTATAAATATTCATGTTTGTTTCTATGCATGTGCCATGTTAAAATACACCCATATTGGTGGCTTGTTGCCATCAATGAAACCTGCATGCTGTTGTAATGGCCACTGTTGTTCCATATATGCATGTGTTCTGCTTGCTCTGCAACTGTGCTACATCTGGTGTTTTGGGTTAATGGGAATACCTATGCATCCTGTTATAACTAATCCTGAAGGCTGTTGACTATTACTAACCCATATCTGTCATAAACCTGCATCAACATAGCTCGTATGGGAAGGCCGGTCCCAGCGGACCCACCTGTCCCACCTCAGCTGGCCATAGCACAGGGCACCAGCACATTTGGGGCCCAACCTGGGACCTCCTCCTCTGTTGGCCCTGCGCCATCTTCTGGTAGAACCACCGCAGGGGATGGGGCTCACCCCCCACCCAGGAGTGGGCACAGAGAGGAACATGTCAGCTGTCATCAGGTCCGAGCTGTGGTGCGTAGGGAGCTTGATATGGAGTTTCGAGACCGGCTATGCCAGCTTGAGGGCCGAGTGGCGCAATTAGAGGGTGAGGCTGCCCCTCCTACACAGCCCCCAGCTCAGCCACCTTTGGGGCCATGAAGGTGTAGTGGTGATTGCCCATGGGTGGAGACCTCAGTCCCACTGTTTCCATTTGGGGGCTCATGGGCTTGCGACTTCCAAACAGCCCTCCCCACCCAAGGTGTTCCCCCCCCACATGTGTCATATACCACCCTTGTATGCTGCCTTTTCTGTCTTCTCTGTCATCCTACCCAACTTAAGCTCCCAGGGCATACCTACTGTCCTTCCCCAAAAAAATCACACCCCATACATAGCTGTCCATTTTGCACACATGTCCACTGGACATATGTAATCTGGTCTAATTGGCATCACAACATATTATTGTTGTCCTCACCCCTCTCCCAGGGGTTGGAGTGTTCAACTGTATCTCCAAATTCATTGCATATGCACAGCTGTTGCTGTAGAAGAAATGGGCAGTTATAGACCTCCCCTACACCCTTCCTGCACATCCCTAGCTATCTTGCCTACAGTCTTTCCCTCTTTGTGCCCCTTTTTCACCACTTTCCTACCACCCCTTTGTTAGAAAAATATGTATTAATGTGTGTATTAGTAATATGCTTGGTGCATTCAGAGCCTAAAAGAGTTAACACATTTATTCTATTTCGTACTGCATAAATCTGTACAAACTGCAGTTGCTTTCTGACCTTGTATTGTCAGCTGAATCTAGCTTGTGCCTTGGAAATTTACTGAGAAGCAGAAGATTTCTGCTTGCATTAGGAAAATAATGAATAGAACAATACTGCTTATATGAAACTCAGACAAGAAGTTCCGCTGTGCTATGAGAACATACACAGCTGTAGAAGTAACAGATAATTAGGACAAAGCCTGCTTGAAAATATGAACTGCAATCAGCATTTGCTTGTATCTGTATTAGAAGAGTACCTTGAAATGTAACACTGTACAATAGAGGCTTGTAAGCAAAGTACTGGTCATCAAGGCCAGGTTGTTTTTCTGAAAAGTTTCTCACAAATCTAGTTATGTCAGCAGAAAATCTGAAGTAACATCTGCTGTAGAACAATGCTTAAAGTTGTGTTTGATTACGTCAGCTTAGAAGGCCATGTCTTGTAAAACAGTATAAGAATCAACATATCTCCTTGTAGTAGTTAGACAAATCCTTTATTTGCATGTTTTTGTCTCCTTGCTGCAAGTAAATTAAAGTGCCTTAACTGAACCTTACGTGTATTGGTCTTTGACGTTTTTCCTTTGACACCCTTTTTCTTTTCTTTTAAAGAAATTAGCACTGGGGTGAGCGGGAGTAGGCACTTTTAAGCAGCAGTAAGCTGGTTTCAGCCTGTTTGCGTGGCGGTAAGCACTACCTACACAGATTAAGCAATATAGAAGCTAACTGACATGCCATGGCAGATATGCACAATCCTGATGTTTTCACAAACATATCATCCAGTCAGAATGTACACCATCATCTAGATGTATGTGTGGAAATATAGGAATCTGTAAACAGATACAACATATCTATATATGACATGTATATATCTATATCTATATATATATATATATATATATATATATATATACATATATATATATATATATATATATATATATATATATATATATATAGACATGTGTGTATGGATGTATGAATATGTACGCCAATATGGTACCATGCAGTGGGGCAGCATGTGACATCAGATAGGATGGGGAGCTAGGACAATGACATCTACCACAGTCTGTACACAGGCTAAAGTACATATTAACAATACACACGCTGCCGACATTCACCATAAGTACACAGACCTTAGTACTGTACAATCATCCACAGAATGTCCAAGTTATGTCATGAAATATAACCCCTAATGTACATAACATGTGTAGCAGTCTGATATATCACTGGCTTGTTATCAGATATGATGACACTAATTAAGGTGTCGACATATGTACAAAGGTTGACAGAGGTGTGGTTGGAAGCACATACACAGAGCCAATATTGACATGTTGCTGTGATACCCTCATACATTTACTGTTGTAATAGGGCTTGTTGCAGCATATGTCCTATGAGGGATATGAAGTCAGTATCTGTCATGGCCTTCACCATCTACAGACTGAAATCCTCACACTACCTTCTGCAGTCCACATATAGATTCTCCGTGGCTAACACATGAAACCAAAGGCACACCACTGGCCAGTCTGCAGATGACCCTGCAGATGGGGATTCCTCATAAACATGGAACTGACATGGCAGGTAATGCAACATGTATGATAGCCATATCCAGACAAACACTGTTAAACCAACATTACTCCAAATGCAGTATGGCAGCACTTACAGTCTGTAGTCAGGTCAAGCACATCCCCCTCCTGTTTGTTGCCCTCTTTCCACAGTGTATGTTGTTAGAGATAAATCCCCAATCCATCTGAGATGCTGTTTGCCAAACAACACATCTAGTTCCTGCTCACAGTGAATGAAAATAACCAATGCCACCATGATGTTCCTAGATACTGGAGTGTGTTTCCATGCAATTGGCTATGGGAATGTAATCACAGCTGTTCCACATGCAATCAGCTATTGAGGGCTGCAATTCGTGCAGAGGCCATCCACTGATCCTGAGCATCACTTAAAATACACATACTGCTGCTGCCTAGCATAGCAGGTGTGGGTCTCCACATCCACCAGACAGAGGATGGGAGAGGCAGACAGTGGCAAATACCTGTCAGGGAGGAGTGGGAGAGTAAAATTGTAGCATGCTTGTGTCACACACCTACCAGCACAGGGTATCAAACCCCCATAGTAGCCTATGTAGTGCTATCACAGTAGGATGCAGTTATTGGATGTGCCACATGGGTTACCTGTTGTGGAGCACTCAGAACATATATGTGATGGTAAGTGATATCTGTAACAGGGATACAGTAGATATAATGTAGGTGACGTACACGTGCTTGTCTGCATGAACAGTTGCCATCGTCAAAACAGCCACAGTCTCACAGTGACGCACACACATTGACACACTTGGCAGGGCCAGGAGTACAACTCATCAGTAGTGGGATTGCCACAACCTATCACTGTGCAGGTATCACATGCACCACACGGGTCATACAGAGGTCATAAGGGCAGAGATTATAAGGAGGTGTCAGACATTGGATAGCATGCTTCAGTATGCCCACGGGGGTTGTAGTGAGTGTGGATGTGGCCATACTCACCATACAACACACACACAAACACACTGGGTGCCAGTACTGACATGCATGGGTGCATGTCTGCACGGGTGTGTGGTGGTCAACTGTGCCAGCAGGCTATACAAGTGTAGGTGATGGGTATACCTTGGCATCAGGCCACATAACAATGGTCTGCATTGTGGCTCAGGGTTGTTGTTTCTGCATTTGCCCTCACAGGTGGGTATTGTATCCCCCCATCCAGTCACCTGGGTGACTATCATGTGTGGCCAATGTTGTGCATCACCTGCAATGTTTGTGTTCCTTAGTCCATGATATGGATGGTGTCTAGGATGTGCACACCTCCCACATGCATGTACAGTGACATGTGGAACTGCACCTGGGGTGTCTGGCCCATGTTGTGAACACGGATTATCATCAGATGTGCCAGTCTTGCCCACCTGTGGCAGGAACTGGTAATGGGCAGCAGGTTTACCCTGCACCTACATTGATAGCATGCTAACAGCATTCCCTGATGACAGTAGCATCTGTCCATACAGGGCATGTTATCAGGCATGGTATGTCCATTGTGGGTCACATGTGAAGGCACTACAGGTGGTGCAGGTGTCCATTGGGGAACATGGGGGAGGTGCACTGTTTGCATGTATGTGCATATTGGACAGATGGGCAAGGTGACATGCCCTCTGTAGCCCACTTCTGTCACTCCATAGTCACTATTGGTGGCCAATATGCAGTGTACTACCCACATATTGGCTGTTGCTTAGGCATGTGTGTATGACACATGGGTAGAGAGTGTGATCTGGGTAATATTGTGGTTGCTAACTGTAATTGCTTGGCCTTGATGTCACATGTATGGGTATGGCTTTGCATCCCAGCCTATCAGCTATTTTGCATCTGTTATCCCAGTACAGTTGACATTGTGATATATAGTAAGACCACCATATAAGAAATATGCAAAACCTGCTCCACATTGGCCACGGGTGTCACACACTCACAACCACATCTACACAGGATATGGGTTACACACACACACACACACACACACACACACACACACACACACACACACACACACACACACACACACACATGCCATGTCTTGGAGTAGAATCCCTACCTAACTAGTTTATTACAATACAGCACTAATCAGTTATAGTACCCGCCGCAGACATTACTGGAGTGTTCCTTTCCCAAAGGTGTATTCCACAATGGATGACATCAGCAGGATTCCAAAGTAGGGCATTTCAAATGTACTGCAAGTGAGTAGCCTAAAATGCATTGCTCCCTACACAGACAGGGAGACCACACAAAACATCCACAACCAGCATGTGTGGGTATAGAACCCCTGACTAAGGTCTATATTACACTACAGCATGGAACTGTTATAGGACGCACCATGGGGATTACTAGAAAACTCCTTCCCCAAAGGTGTATTTCACAATTGATGATATCAGCAGGATTGCCAAAGTAGGTTATTTCAAATGTACTGAGTGTGACTAGACTATACTGCATTGCTCCATACACAGACATTGGAACACACACAAAACATCCAGAAATGCCACACTCCAGCAGTACGCAGTTACCAGATATGCTACAGGGATTACTGGGCTGCAACCTTCTCAGAGGTGTATTTCTAGGTTGGTGACATCAGCAGCCTTGGCAAAGTTGAGTATATGAATTGTAAGAAGTGTGAGTACCCTAAAAAGAATTGCACTCTACACAGTCAAAGACACACACACAATTGCCATGTCTGGGGTTAGAACACCTATCTAACTACTTTATCACACTACGCAGTTATAGGATGCACTATGGAGATTAAATGGGCTATAACCTTCCCAGATCTATATTTCTAGGTTGGTGACATCAGCAGCCTTGGCAAAGTTGAGTATATGAATTGTAAAGAGTGTCGTACCTTAAAAAGCATTGCTCTCTACACAGGCAGACACACACAATTGCTATGTCTGGGGTTAGAACACCTACCTAAATACTTTATCATACTACAGCAATATGCAGTTACAGGATGAGACACGGAGATTACTGGGCTACAACCTTCCCAGAGGTGTATTTCTAGGTTGGTGACATCAGCAGTCTTGGCAAAGTTGAGTATATGAATTGTAAGGAGTGTGAGTACCCTAAAAAGCATTGCTCTCTAGGCAGTCAGAGACAGACACACACAATTGCCATGTCTGGGGTTAGAACACATACCTATGTTATCACACTACACCATTTCACAGTTATAACACATGCCACAGAGATTACATCACATTGGATGACATCAGCAGCTTTGGCAAAGTTGAGTATATGAATTGTAACGTGTGTGAGTACCCTAAAAAGCATTGTTCTACACAGTCAGACAGACACGCACACAAACACACACACTCACAGTTGCCAAGTCTGGGGTTAGAACACCTATCTAAGTACTTTATCACACTACAGCAGCACGCAGTTACAGGACACAATACGGAGATTACTGGGCTACTACTCTCACAAAGGTTTATTTCACATTGGATGACCTCAGCAGGCTTGTCATAGTAGGGCTATGGGGGGTATGCATGGGTCATAACCCATTCATCTAGAGGCTGACACATCACATGCGGGCACACATGGGGTCACAGGTACATGTATACAGCTGCTAGATGACTACTTCCTTGTACAGTCATGTTGCACAGCTGGCACGTGCACCACATACTCTGTAATGCTGACAGATACTGGTGGCTAGTATCTGCAGTGAGTGACATCTGCACCTCATGTGTCTGGGGCCCTCTGGCTGTGTGTTGGGTGGATAGGCCTGGATGGCTCCTTGTCACAGTCACCCTCTTCCACACATCTATGTACGTCTACCTTTGGCTTATTATAGTGTGTTGTCCTGACATATATATCTGTATTCCTATCCACTGTCTGTACAAGGCATAAGTGGTGCATATGGATGAGTGTCCGCACTGACAACTGCAACTGCCAGATATGTCTGGTCCATTGGTGTTTGCATTAATGGCCTTCATGTGTTTAAATGTGTGAGCATGCCCAGTACGACCTTTCAGTATGCTGTTGACTGACATTGCCTTCATTTCTCTAAGTGTGTGAGCATGCCCAGTATGGCCATCTTATCATAGGTTCATAGGTTCATACTAGGCTATCTGCCCTAGGGCATTTATAAGCCTAGCCAGAGTGTGTTTGGCTTTCACCACCCATTTTAAAATAATTTTGCTATGCCCTTTTTGAGGTTAGTATGCTGTGCCTCTGTCTAACAGTGACACAGAAGTGATACCTGGGGTAAACCTACGATCTCCCATCCACTCATCAAGATTCCTCTTGAAGAGAGTCAATGAGGGACTCTGCCTAACCTTGACTGGGATTTTATTCCAGAGTGAAGGGAGCCTCTAGGTTATGAATCTGTCCCTCCAGCATGTCCTATTTATTTCAGTGCTGAGGTTCAAGTCTCTTGAGCGCGTAGCTCAATGGGATTTGGATTTTCTGAAGTGCAGCATGTCCATTAATTCCGGGTTGGACATGGCTTTATACGTCAGGCACAGATCGCCTCTGAGCAGGCGGTATGCCACTGAGTAGAGCTGGAGTTTCTTTAACCGGGCAGCATATGGCATCTGTTTGAGCCCTTTGATCCTCTTGGTGAGGTACTTTTGGGATCTTTCCAGTTGCTGCAGGTGTCTGGTAAGGTACATCCCAAAAGGGGCATTGTACTCAATTATGGGCCTGATGAGGGATGAGTAAAGAGGCACGATGACCTCCCCTGATCTAGATGTGAATCCCTTCATGATTAGGTGGGCTATATAAAATGTTTTTCTAACCACTTTGGCCACGAGGTTGTCAAATGAGAGATTGCTATCAACTTGGGTCCCCAGGTCCCTAATTACTTCTTCTGTACTTAAAGGATTACTACCTATGTGGTAATTTGTGGGCACTTTGTTTTTGCCAAAGGGGATGACTATACACTTTTTGGCATTTAGCTTGAGGCCATGGCTCTGGCACCAGCTGTCTGTTTCTATGAGGCCCTTTTAGAGTATGCTTGTGTCGGCTGGAGTGTTGATTATGGCGCCCAGTTTGCAGTCATCTGTAAACTTGGTCAGCCACAGTCCTTCTGTGTTGGCCTGTACCCCCGAGAAATATATACCGAACAAGAGAGGTCCCAGGACTGAGCCTTGTGGGATGTCACTTGTAACTGGTTTGGAGTCTGACATGGCTCCAGCAATTCTAACCATGTGGGTTCTGTCCTTGAGCCAGTTTGCAACCCATCTAGTGACATAAGGGTTTATATTTAAGCTGGTGAGCTTATCTATAATGCCCGAGTGGGGTATTGTATCGAAGGCTTTTGCGAGGTCCAGGTAGGCAGTGTAGACAACCTTCCCCTCGTGAATGGCCTTAGTGACTGTTTCAAAGAAATCAACCAGGTTTAAGAGGCAGGATCTGCCCTTAACAAAGCCAAACTGGGGAGGATCCAGTGTCTGTAGGTCCCCAATATCTTTATTTATGAGGTCCATGATGATCCTTTCCATAGCTTTGCAGACCAAGCTAGTCAGGCTTATGGGGTGATAGTTTCCAGGATCTGTTGAGGCACCACCTTTGTGGAGAGGGACCACTGTTGCTGTGCGCCACTCTTTGGGTACATATCCTGTAGTAAGGCTGAGCTTAAACAGTAGTTTTATGTTTGGGTTTAGCTCTTCTTGGAGTTCATGTAGGATGCAGCCCGGGACACCATCTGGTCCCATTGATGCTGTGTTTTTTGCTTTGGAGAGGGCAGCTCTTACCTGGGCGTCTGAGATGTCAGGGGCAGCACTCTGCTGGGATAGATATTTGCCCTTTTGGTGGGGGGGGGGGGAGAAGTTTGTGCTGAACCTGTCAGCTAGGATGTTGGCAATGACTGTGGGTTCGATGTATTTTTTGTCATTTTGGACTAATTCTGAGCATATCTGGGAATTCCCACCCAGGTTCCTAACATAACTAAAGAAAGCCTTGTGATTATCCTTAGTGTCCTGTGCAATTTCTCTCTCAAAGCTGGCCTTAGACGATTTTATGAGTGCCCGTAGTTTTTTGTATTGAATGTGTGGATTGTGTCCTGGTAGTTTGTGCTGCAGTGCTGACCTTTGTGTTGTACACCGACAGGTAGCATGCTGTCTATGCAGGGTATCCATCAATCATTTGGGTTTGACTGTTACTACATTTCTGCATTGCGGGGGGGCATACCTAACTATTTCTACATTTCTACACAGGGTTGGGGAAGCACACCTGACTGTTTTTACATTACTATGTAGGATGTGGGGGGGCACACGTGACACTTGTACACATTTGCTATGACTGTACTGGCATGTCAGGTACTCCATTTCATTCTGTACTGCTAAATATCATGCTGACTAGAGGCATGCCGGTGTACTACAGATCGTGCCTTTGGTTGCCCTACATATTATTGTCTGACTTCCTACCCTTCAGTACTAACATCCCACTGCCTGCCCTGCTGTGGTCTGTCTGTGTAGGCCTGGGGTGAGGTTAACCATAGCCATCATTCTAGGGCCATGGCACAGGCTCTGTTTGTCTACACCTGTCCTGCATGCTGAGACTGTTGTTGGGTAAGTGAACTTTCCTGACTGGCATGTGTGGGTCTTATGGACACACATGTCACTCAGCCCATTTCCTGCAGTGGGTTTTGTCACCCTGTGTAGTACTGGCTACTATGGTGACTCCAGTATCTGTTACAGATGTCATGGTTCAACTATGGGTGTCTACTGTCTGCTGCCATAACATTCGGCCACCCAATTCCCTTGCATGCTCACATCCATACCATAGCTACAGGTAACAACACATTCTACTCCATTTGGCAATTGGTAGGTTGATTGACTTACCTTGAGGGTGTGCCAGATCTGCAGATGGTGCTGGTGGGCTGCCTATGTTGGATGCACATAGTACACTCCCTATACATGGTTGAGCACATGTAGTGTCATGTTTGGCATCCCTTTTACTGTATGTGCGAGTCAGAGAGAGGTGTCATTCCCTGGGTCCCTACTGTGTCAGTGCAAATGCTATGCGTTGCCTCTTTGCCAAGGCCAGGGCATACTGGGCATGCCTCCTTCTGCCTACTGGGGCAGGTTCAGGTTGTTCCTCCTCCGAGTCACTCTGTACCTGTATAGGCCTTGGCATTGGTGGGGGGGCTGAGTGGCCCTGCCCCATGCTGTTCCTGCTGCAGCTGTTTTCGCAGGATCATATTGTGTAGCATAATACATACTATAACAATCTGGGTACATGTAGCTGGTGAATACTGCAAGGCTCCACTGGATGTGTCCAGACACCGGAACCATGACCTGAGCATCCCAAACACATGCTCTATTATATCTCTGGCCTGTGTGTGTGCCTCATTATGGCGTTGTTGTTCAGGTGTGTGTGCATTTCTGATGGGTGTTATCAACCATGGCTCCAGTGTGTACCCAGCATCCCCCACTAGGTGACTCTAGGGGATTTCCACACTGGCAAACCTCTGGTACAGCTGTGTCAGATGCCATATGTGGGAATCGTCATAGCTTCCAGGGCAGCCAGCACACACATTCATTATAATGCCCTGGGCATCACATATGACCTGGCAGTTGATGGAGGGGATGCCCCTGCAGTTGATGTAGGCCCTAACCTGCTGCCCAGGTGGTGCTTTGATGCATATGTGCATGCAGTATATAGCACCCACTACCCCAGGGTATTCAGCTATTTGGTGGAAGAGATGCATATTGCTGGTCAACACCTCACATGTGTTGAGGAAATATACGTGCTCACTGACATGTGCTGACATGGCATCCAGGAACTAATGGAATACTCTAGATGCTGATGCCTGTGAGATACCCATGATATCCCCAGTTCTGCTTTGGGGGGTACCTGTGGCTAGTATACCTAGGCCTACACATACCTTGGTATCCACTGGGATGGGTTCCCCTCAGTCAATTTGGTGTGTCAGGTGTGGCCGGCACAGCTCAACAATTTGCTGTAGGAGGTCTTTGTCCACCCTATAGTGCTCCACTATCTCCAGCTCATGTAGCCCCTGATAGGTTACCCTGGGTCTGTACACTCTTCCCCATCTCCTCACTGTGGGTTGTTCAGCAGCATTGACATCCTCACCACCCTCAGCCTCTTGCACATGTTGTTCTATGTTGCCTGCTGCAGCCCTTCTTATTTTGTAGGTTTGTTTGTTAAAATTTCCCCGCTTGTATACACCGGTGGTGTAGAGTGTGGGAAAAACCAGAGGGGAAGGTGTTTCCTTAGTTTTATGGTAGTGTTCTGGACTGGGCTGGTCTGCTGACTGTGTAATTGGCTGATTCTGATACATTTCACCTACCAGCTAAGCTAGTTCTCCTTGATTACCTTCCTACTGCTGTTTTCCCTTCCCATTGCCTTCTTGTTAAGGCCAGGGGTGCACTGCGCAAACAGAGTGCTCAAATGTATACAGAGCTGCTAATTCCTGGTTTACTTTTTTTTTTTTTTTTACAACCCGGTGCACGGCAGAGTGCTAGGCAGGTTTAGACACACCCCCTGGCTTAGCTATGCTAAGCTAGGAGCAATCCCGAGCCATAGGGCTCCAATCCACTTACAGTATGCCTGACACCCCCCCATGATGTCACCTATATCTTAGTCTTGCGACCCAGCTATTTATACTCTTACACTGTTGGGACCTGCGGCACATGCTAGGGAAAACTGGGATTAACTATCCTTCCCCTCATTTGCATAGGATTGCCTGCTAATGCATAGTTACATGTCTCACAATGAGCCTCCCTTCTTGGCAATCATTACTCACTGGCAGGTTGTCTTATGCCTGCCAGTGATTTGCATGGCAGAATACTGATTTTAGTTAGAATGCTTATTTTAGGTTTATTTTATTATTTTCCTCCCAAGCCCGTTTGCACGCTGCTGCCCTATGCTTAAACAGCCGAGAGCGGCGAAACAAAATAAAAGTTGTTTTTTTTATTTACTTTATTGTTTGCAATGCCAATGGCCTTATACCTGGCTATTGGCATGCTTCTTCAATGATATTCAGCCTTTATTTGGAGCTGTCTTAGCTCCATTTTGGATTTTGCAGAAATGTACTTGGTTACTAACCGAGTACATTTCTGCAGATAGCACTTGTCTTGCACGGACTATTGCAAGCTTCCTGGATTGCAAAATCACCTCATTTGCATGAATTTCTCATGCAAATGAGGTGATTTGCATACCAGGGCATAGTCCGTGCATGATTAGTGCAGGGGCTCTCATGCACGCCCCTGCAGGCAGTTCCTGGATCGCACGGCAAACATATTGCCTACTAGGGCTCCTGCACTTATCAGGCACGCCGTGGAGGGCATCGAGAATCCAGGGGAAGGTCTTTCATCTGAAAAGGAACATTAAAAATAGTCAGTTTCCTGCTTTTGATTCAATACAGCCAGAGAAAACATTTTTCTTAATAATATTAACATCCTTTTTAAGAGAAAATGTGAAAGAGACTACGGAGACTGTTGGGACATAACCAGCCTGTTAGCTCTGTTACTCTGTCTATTGTTTCAGTCTTAAATTCCTATCTTAATACAGCCTTGTGTGTGTTCCCATCTTATGTGTGTTCCCATCTTGTGTGAGTTCCCACGTCACTACTCTAGAGAAAAAAAGTTACAATTATTCTGAAGAAAAAGAATGTATTAAACCTAAACAGATAGGAGACATTGGTGAGATGTCATTCCCTTTCATAACTTAATTCGTAGTGTTATTTTGAAATGCATGGCTTAAAGTTACAAAACAGTTACCTTTACCTAGACATGTTATCTCAGTGGAGTTGGACATCCACATTCGTGATTACCCAGCTTTGGGGTGCCTTGCCTGGTCCCATTTGCAGTTATATGAACTACCTTGTATAAGACTAGTCATTCCCAAACAAAAAAAAAACAGCCATATGAAACATAATTCCATTTCCAATCACCCCAAATACTTTGGTCACATAATGCACAAAAAGATCAATAAGTAATTCCATGATTATGTTTAAAAGAACCTCCTAATAATCAGACCACACTCTGATTACTGATGGACCCTATCACTCAGTTGGACTCGGCTATTTATATGATTCAGCCATGGTATACATATGTTGCAGGACTGTGGCAATTGTTCAGGCCTGATCTAGTTGCATGTCTGGATAAAAGAGTACTCTAAAATTATCCAGAAGTTGTGGATACCATGTCATTTCTTTATCACTGGTTTTAAATATTGGGGAATAGACGCTGTTGATTGGTATATCAGCTGTGCAGGGGGCATTTACAAGGCTTTACAGGCTGCCTTGTTGCCTTTTGTCCTTTGCTGGTTTTAGGTTCATAGGTTCATAGGTTCATACTAGGCTATCTGCCCTAGGGCATTTATAAGCCTAGCCAGAGTGTGTTTGGCTTTCGCCACCAATTTTAAATTAATTTTGCTATGCCCTTTTTCGAGGTTAGTATACTGTGCCTCTGTCTAACAGTGACACAGAGGTGATACCCGGGGTAAACCTACAATCTCCCATCTACTCATCAAGATTGCTCTTGAAGAGAGTCAATGAGGGACTCTGCCTAACCTGGACTGGGATTTTATTCCAGAGTGAAGGGAGCCTCTGGGTTATGAATCTGTCCCTCCAGCATGTCCTATTTATTTCAGTGCTGAGGTTCAAGTCTCTCGAGCATGTAGCTCAATGGGATTTGGATTTTCTGAGGTGCAGCATGTCCATTAATTCCGGGTTGGAAATGGCTTTATACATCAGGCACAGATCGCCTCTGAGCAGACAGTATGCCACTGAGTAGAGCTGGAGTTTCTTTAACCGGGCAGCATATGGCATCTGTTTGAGCCCTTTGATCCTCTTGGTGAGGTACTTTTGGGGTCTTTCCAGTTGCTGCAGGTGTCTGGTAAGGTACATCCCAAAAGGGGCATTGTAGTCAATTATGGGCCTGATGAGGGATGAGTAAACAGGCACGATGACCTCCCCTGATCTAGATGTGAATCCCTTCATGAAAAGGTGGGCTATATAAAATGTTTTTCTAACCACTTTAGCCACGTGGTTGTCAAATGAGAGATTGCTATCAACTTGGGTCCCCAGGTCCCTAATTACTTCTTCTGTACTTAATGGATTACCACCTATGTGGTAATTTGTGGGCACTTTGTTTTTGCCAAAGGCAATGACTATACACTTTTTGGCGTTTAGCTTGAGGCCATGGCTCTGGCACCAGTTGTCTGTTTCTATGAGGCCCTTTTGGAGGATGCTTGTGTCGGCTGGAGAGTCGATTACGGGGCCCAGTTTGCAGTCATCTGCGAATTTGGTCAGCCACAGTTCTTCCATGTTCGCCTGTACCTCTGAGAAATATATACCGAACAAGAGAGGTTCCAGGACTGAGCCTTGTGGGACACCACTTGTAACTGGTTTGGAGTCTGACATGGCTCCAGCAATTATAATCATGTGGGTTCTGTCCTTGAGCCAGTTTGCAACCCATCTAGTGACATAGGGGTTTATATTTAAGCTGGTGAGCTTATCTATAATGCCCGAGTGGGGTATTGTATCAAAGGCTTTGGCAAGGTCCAGGTAGGCTGTGTGGACCACCTTCCCCTCGTCAATGGCCTTGGTGACTGTTTCAAAGAAATCGACCAGGTTTAAGAGGCAGGATCTGCCCTTAACAAAGCCGAACTGGGTAGGATCCAGTGTCTGTAGGTCCCCATTATCTTTATTTATGAGGTCCATGATGATCCTTTCCATAGCTTTGCAGACCAAGCTAGTCAGGCTTATGGGGCGATAGTTTCCAGGATCCGTTGAGGCACCACCTTTGTGGAGAGGGACCACTGTTGCTGTACGCCACTCTTTGGGTACATATCCTGTAGTAAGGCTGAGATTGAACAGTAGTTTTATGTTTGGGTTTAGCTCTTCTTAGAGTTCATGTAGGACGCAGCCCGGGACACCGTCTGTTCCCATTTATGCTGTGTTTTTTGCTTTGGAGAGGGCGGCTCTTACCTGAGCATCTGAGATGTCAGGGGGGCAGCACTCTGCTGGGATATATATTTGCCCTTTTGATGGGGAGTGGGGGGAGAAGTTTGCGCTGAACCTGTCAGCTAGGATGTTGGCAATGTCTGTGGGTTCGGTGTATTTTTTGTCATTTTGGACTAATTCTGAGCATATCTGAGAATTCCCACCCAGGTTCCTAACATAACTAAAGAAAGCCTTGTGAGTATCCTTAGTGTCCTGTGCAATGTTTCTCTCGAAGCTGGCCTTAGACGATTTTATGAGAGCCCATAGTTTTTTGCTAATACTGATCAGAGATGCCTTCCCTTTTGGGATTTTGCTCTATCATATAGTAGCTTCCTCCTTCTATTGTATAGTTTGTTTATGGCTGGGGTCCACCAGACAGGACGGCTGCCTTTGGAGGATTGGGTCTTGGTTTTATTTGGGATTGCATGATCCATGCATTCCTGAAGGTGTTCATAGAATGCGTTTATAAAGGATTCTGCGGTCTGGGCCGTATTTTCCACAGGCCCGGGGGCTTTGAAGGATTCCACCTTGGTTTTGAGGAGTGTGAAATTTGCTTTAGAGAAGTTTTTCACTGTGGTTTTCTGAGCAGGGGGTGAGGTCGGGATGTGAATATCCAGTGAGATTAGTTTATGGTCTGATCTTACCAGTGAGGGATACACTTCTGGTCGGGAGCATAGAGTCCCCATGTTGGTGATGATCAGGTTCAGTATGTTTTCCCCTCTTGTGGGAGTGGTAACAAGTTGTTCCATAGCATTTGAGTTTATAAATTTTAGGAACCTTTGGGCTAGGGTGTTGGAGCTAGAGTAATGCTCCCAGTCTATGTTTGGGTAGTTGAAGTCGCCCAATATAATGGTGTTTGGAAAGACCTTCATATTTTCCAGTGTTCTCAGGAAGGCCGAGTGGGGTTCCTGGGTTTGGGAGGGTGGTCTGTAGCAGGCTATAAACTGGAAGGCAGTTTTACCCACTGTTAGTTGCACATGGATAGTCTCTGATGCTTTGTGCTGTGCCACCAACCTGGAGGTGTGGGTATCTTTGACGAATATTGATACTCCCCCTCCTTTTGTGGTTCGGTCCAAGTTTTGGGGCCGAAAAGCATGGTATGAGGTATAACCTGGTAGTGCTGGGGTGTAGGGTGCTCTCGGGAGCCTTGAACCAGGTTTCTGTTCCTGCACAGATATCGATGTTCTCCATACTAAGGAGAGTTTCGAGTGTGTGCATCTTGAGGTTTAGACTTCTGGCGTTGAGAAGCATTACTCTCAGTTTCTTATCTCTTGTGATACCTATGGAGGTGGGTTTGTCTTTTGAGCCTTTCCTAAAAAAGGCACTATGGGGGTAGCAAGAGCATTTGCCAATATCCGAAAGCCCAGGGGTGACAGGTGCAAGCCATCCCTAGCGAAGCATCGTGGCTTGTCGAGCATGTCATCCCAGGCTGACAGGCATTGGATCCCCTTTGAATGACACCAATACTTAAGCCAATTGTTGAAATTGATCATCTTGTCTTCATATTGTGGCATCATTCTTGGTGAGGGTAATATGCTACTCAAGGTCAGGGTCATACCAGCCTGGGCTACATGCTCATAGAGCTCTTCTATGTCTCTTTTCATGTAGTCCAGGGAGGGACATCTCAGGTCATTCACACCAGCATGGACAATGATTGAGTCATATTTGTACTTGCCTTGGAGTGACCTGAGTGCTTGTGTTATGTGGCGGATCCTAGCACCCGACAGGCAGCTCACCGTGACCTTCTCCTTGTTCAGTCTGGTGAGCGGGACGTCAGTGTGCCTGACGACAGAGTCACCTATTACAAGTGTATCAGGTGTGTTGTTTAGCCTTAAGGGCTGTGACTGTTCAGCACACTGGCTTTGTGAGCTATGTGTTG
This sequence comes from Protopterus annectens, assembly GCF_019279795.1. NCBI lineage: Eukaryota > Metazoa > Chordata > Ceratodontiformes > Protopteridae > Protopterus > Protopterus annectens. Next base: position 1,609,006,324 of record NC_056729.1, on the reverse strand, counting down.
CACATGTTTTGTTTTGGGGTAGCAGTTGCTTGGGTGTCTGCTTTGGAGGTCTCTGCTGCTTAGGCAGATTTTTATTTAGAGCCTCCAAGTATGTTTTTGTGTGTTTATGTGTTTGGTTTGCTGTCGTGGTAGGTGTATGTGAGACTGGAATTTTCTGTTTATTTGCTTGTTTTTATATTAGTATTAACTTTTTGTTTAATATTTGTTAATTAAATCGGCTATTCCTTGGACCCCTTTTAGCCATGACACAAGTCAAGACTCATCAACAGTTTACATAAAGAATATATATAAATGATTACATGTAATAAAACAATAGCAAAGGCATGTTGTGAAACAAACAGATAACATGAAAGGCAAACAGTTCAAACGTATAGCTCAAGGTGCAAATCATTCACGGTTGCCAGACTGGCAATGACTACAGCAATGAGCATGTGAAATAATGGAGTCCAGCAATAATTGAAGCAACCCTGCCAGTATATTTGAAATAATTGTATTTATAGACTTTTTACAGGAAGATTACTATTATCAAGCATACAAGTCTTTTGGTCTTTTATTGTAGAAGTATTGAACTGTTGCACCAAATTTGCAGAAGGTAGAAGCCCTCAGATAAATTTACTTTTCTCACAGCTACTATAATTTATACACAGTAGGAGATTTTTTGCCCACATTACTTCCCCATGATTTACTAATGCACCCCATCAAGTTCTCATGAGATTTCTCGTGGCTGTTTTCATTAGTAGTAAATATTGATTCTGTCATCACCTTCTACTGGTATGCTTTTTCTTGTAGTTTACTTTACTGTGAAGTAACTTTTGTATAATTATTATGATGACTAGTTAACAATGTTTTGCCTTGGGTTTACCAACTGTTGTATAACTGCTTCTGCATGTTGTTTTCTTTCCTGTGTAATTTACACTATCTTTTGATTCAGGGTCATTGTCGAAAAAAGATTCTTTGTCCACTCCATCTAATCAGCTAAAAAATATTCAGTTTATATATTCAATATACTATTACAGAAGAAAAAAATGTAAATTATGATGAATAGTAAATAGCATAAATTATTCTGTAGAACATAAGCTTAATATTGGTAATGGAAGTAGAAACTAGACAATGGAACAGACCAGGGTGAAGACGAGTAGCTCAGGTGGGGTAGAGGGGCTCATGTCCATTAAGGAGGAGAAGGGGGAGGTGAAGAGAAGGAGAAGACAGTGATCTCATGTGCTAAGACCATTACTAAACAGACATTAGGGTCAATTCTGTGGCTAGTTGATTGAAAGTGTTTGAGAAGTTAAGTTTGCTTGTCTGTGTGCGTGTGTGTGTGTGTGTGTGTGTGTGTGTGTGTGTGTGTGTGTGTGTGTGTGTGTGTGGACAGCTATACAACCAGTACCTGAAGTGGTTCAGAATGGGAAAACAGTAATGACAGCTTGAAATAATACTTCTGTACATTCAAAGAACATTTTAGAATAGGATGTAGATCTGGGGTAGGATAACAACAGAAGTAACTCAAAGCAGCAATACTGTAACCTCAGGAGGCACTTTATAATGGTACATGGACTGGAAAAGAGGTGAACATCATTAATATCTGATTAGAAAATGCATTCATGTGCAATTTGACAAAATTAATAAGGAACATGAAATAACCATAGGATTATAAGAGTTTACTAGGATATTGACCTGGAAGTCATTTCAAGCCTAGCCATTTCATCCCAATACAATACCACTGATACGTTAGTGAATACCCAGGATTATATTTAGTAATGACTGCCCATGTCCAGGAGGGTTGTGGACATTATCCCCGGTGAGAATTTACGGTGCCTCATCCATTCATCCAGGTTGCTTTTGAACAGTGTCATAGAGGTGTTCTGTTTCACATGAATTGGTAGCCTGTTCCAAAGACGCAGCAGTCCCTGGGAGACACATCTGTCCCTCCAGCATGTCCTATGTAAGTTACATGCTATATTTAGGTCCCCAGAACAGGTAGCTCTAGTTCCGTTTGATTTACAGATGTGCAGCAAGTTTGTTAGGTTTGGGCCTGAGATTGGTCTGTAAGCCAGACATAAGTCTCCCCTAAGAAGTCTATATGATATAGAGTATAATGACAGGGACTTTAGTTTGTCTATGTAAGGAAGTGCTGGAGTCCCTTGATCTTCTTAGTTAGAAACCTCTGAGGTCTCTTCATTTGCTGCAGGTGCCTTGTATGGTACATTCAAACGATGTGGCATACTCAATTATGGGCCTGATTAGTGACAAGTATAGAGGAGTTATAATCTCCTTTGTTCTAGAGGTGATGCCTTTACTAATCAAGTATGCCACATAGAAAGCCTTCCTTACTACATTAGACACATGGTGGTCAAAGTTAAGGTCACGTCACCATGTGATCCCAGATCCCTTACAAATTCATAGGTACTTAGGATATTGTTGCTGATTTGATAGTGTGAATGGACATTGTTTTCCCCAAAGGGAATGATGATGCATTTCTATGCATTTAGTTTGAGACCATGACTAAGACCTTCCTGAAGTATGCTGACATTATCTGTGGATTAAATAATTGCAACTAGTTTGCAGTTGTCTGCACACTTAGTCAGCCATAGCCCCTTAGCTTTGCCCTGAACTTCTGACATTTATATACCAAACAGTAGGGGGCCCAGCACTGACTCTTGTGGCACCCTGCTGGTGACAGGTCTGCTGGTTGATGTGGAGTCACCCACTTTGATAGTGTGTGTCCGGTCTGTGAGTGAGTTGGCAACCCATCTTACAACAAAGGGGTTTACATTCCGTTTGCTAAGTTTATCGGTAATGCCTGAGTGTAGACTTGCGTAGAAAGCCTTTGTTAAGCTGAGGTATGCTGTGTGCACAGATTTCCCTTTGTCAATGGCCCTGGTCACATTTTCAAAGAAATCCATCAGATTTTACAGGCATGATGTGCCCTTGACAAAGCCGAATTGGGTTGGATCCAGGGTTTGGAGGTTGCCTATGTCTTTATTTATAAGGTCCATAATGATATGTTCCATGGCCTTACAAAGGAGACTGGTCAGACTTATGGGTCTAAAATTCCCTGGTCTGTTGTGAGGCCACCTTTGTGGAGAGGAACAACTGTTGCTGCACTACATTCCAGAGGAATAAAGCCTGTGGTTAGGCTATGATTGAAAAAGGTACTTAATGATGTTGTTAGTTCATGTTTTAGCCTGTTTTGAGACAGGCACCATGCTGATACTAAGTCAGGTGAAATGCTTGAGCAGGAAAGAGATGATTTTATGAGAAGCAGTACTAAATCTATACATGAAAGTTATGGAAAGGATCTAAATATTTTTTCACTGTCCTGTTCACAGACTGCCTAATGCATACATCCCTACCATTTGTCAGCTACTACATAAATCCACTTATATCATTTCAGTGCAAATTAATCTGACAAAGTGCAATAAACAGAATTATTTTTGGGTGATAAAGGTGAGAAGTACAAAACCTGTTGGAAAAATGAAGGCTGTAGTTTTTCAGTGTCTCACATCATTTGGTGAGTTTGTTCTGTACTACATCTGCAAATATTCTGTATAGCATATACGTTAGCAGGTTTAACTCACCTGTCTGACCACATCACTATAGACTAAATAAACAAGCAATAGGACTGCCTAAGGCTACTTCTTCAGTGTATAGTAATTCCTCATCACTGCCAGCCTAACAAAAACTAGCCACAAGCTTTTCTTTTAGCTTTATAATTTGGCTTCTGGCTGATTATTGGATAATTTCATTTTAGTTATAGATTTCTTTACTTTCAAAACAATCTGTCCTCAAAAAGATAATCCACAAACCAACTTTTTTTAAGCTCTGTTGATGCAGAAATCTTAATTTTCATTTCTGCAGCATTTTAGAATTTGAACATTATTTTTCACACATGCTAAAACATTTTGTTTTTCTGAGTACACTCTGTGTGCTATTGTATTCCATATCTCAATATGTGGTTAGCAGTCTTTTAAATTCCTATATGTAATCCCCTTTTTTGACCATTCATTTTTATTCTATGTGTGTCCTAGCAATATTATTTCTAGAGCATAAAAACTCATTTGCTAGATAGTATTTATATTGATAAACTCCTATGCTGCGGTTCTTTTTAATGTGTAGCACCCAGCAAGCATTTCTTAGAATAAAAAAAAAAAATGAGTAACCTAAGGTGCCTGAGCAAATGATTTGATGCTTGACTAACAATACAAGCCACTAAAAGCTATATGTCTCTTACCAGAAAATGTGTTTAAATGAAAATGCTGACTTTATACCTCAGAAGATGGGAAAGTATTAAAGGAAGCAAATATTTCAATGAGCGATAAAAAATGCAGGTCAGAATGACACAAGGCAGCTAGCTGGAGTCTTTGATGTTAACTCAAGAATGCGGTTTCTTGAAATGCAAGAAGTTTTTGTTTCTAGAAAATATAAGATGAAATGTGAAGTACACATATCTTGTTCAGGGGCTGACAAATGATACATTAAGTATTCAGCTTTGAAGAGCATATGTAAAGTTTAATATTTGTTTCATATTTTATTTTGAGAAAGGCAGTTTGAACTGCTCTGGAATGGAGAAACTTGGTTACTTTATGAGTATCATCATTTGAAGATTGTGAATTGAGAAAGAACTGTCTCTGGGTTCTTGTAAAATATAAGCAATTGTATTATCTTACAACATAAATATTGATATACTGTAAGGAACAAGGTAAATTTGTCCATGACTCAGAAGTATAGCTGAATATTATATAAGAAGGAATCGTATCTCAGAAATGTCATTTCTTTATTAAAAGAGAAAATAATATCTGAGACAAATGACATATATAAAACATTTTTCTTAATGTTATATTTTCAGGAATTTTTCTAAGATTATTTTGATAATTTTGATGTGATATAATATCCAAAGCATCGTAACACTGCATAAGTTGACATCATTTATCTAAGTAGAATCTTATTTCTGCTGGTTGGTATAATGATTAAGGAGTTTACTTTATAGACAAGAGGAACAGGTATGACTCTCACTGCTGGACATTCGCTAGGCTTAAAATGGTCCACAACAGCAGTTATCCTAGTACTTACCTGTAAACGTGTGATAAGAAGCACAGAATGACAAACTGGCCACAGTTTTTTTCCCACTCTCAAACTCTTTCCATTCTCAATGACACCTCAGCTGATGGTCTCCATATCTCCCCATAGTAGGGTCCTCTATTCTCCATTGTAAGTCTGCCTCAGAACACTTATACCTTAACTGAATTAGTTCTGGTAAAACGGTTGAGCAGTAGTCAGAAAATCATCCAGGCAATTAAGAAGGGTGGATAATATTTTTTCTTCTGGTCCATGTGATGGTCCACTGACATCTTAATATTCTGTTACATCCCATGATGCTATCCTAATGACACATGTTACATGATTGTGATTGCTGTGGTATACAATGGCTGGGGTGTATAGCTGTTATAACTTGCTGATCTGCCTGTATATATATATATATATATATATATATATATATATATATGACTTTGCATTTAATTGTAGTTATCCTGCTTAATTTTATCTTCATTTTGAAAAACTGCTTTGCTCTTTAACTAATTCTGGATGAGACTTTGTAAAGACTACTGACTGATTTTCATAACATTTTTAGTTGTTTGTGATGTATTAATGTCCATATTACTATTCATCATTTTTTTTTTATCTGTTACTGGGTAAAGGCACTAAGTGCAATGGTCTTTCTTTAGGAGTGACCTGGGAGTACCCTTTGGTTAAATGATTTGTACAAATTCACACAGTAAACTAAAGTAGGTGGAAAAAATCATATCCCTTACTACACGATAGAACATATTAGTAATTCATAGTCTTAATTCTCTACATTAGAGTACCAGAATTTTTTCTGCTATAATTTCTTAAACCTTAAAACATAACTATGGTAATACTGCTTTCCTATGTTGTGGATGCCTTTCTAAGCCTCAATTTTGCCTCAGGTGTTTAAACTTTTTTGTAAGGTTACACATTGTTTAAATCTTTTCTCATACTTGTGCAACAACTGAGCCTACTGAGGTGAGATCAGATGAGAAGGAACACAACCTTCCTGCAAAAACGGTTTCATTGTATTGTTTTGTCATATTTTCCAGTGTCATTTGTTGAGCTTATGATTTTCTTTACAGTATTTCTGTTATTATTTTTGTGTGTGTATTTTAACTATTATAGATCCATTATTAACAATGGAAAATTGTGAATTGTTTTACTTTGAGTACTGCACAAATGGACTAAGAGCCCTTTATGCAGTGAGGGTTCTTACCCAGTCACTGAAGGTACTGGAAGAACCTACTGAAGATGAGGGCAATGAGGACTTAATGCCAGCGTACTCATCCTATATGGAGTAAATTAGTTATGTCCCATGGCAGAATCATAACACACAATGTGCTCAATAGAACACATGGACATTGAAGGTATAGTCTGATTTTACTTTATTAATGAGCACTGCAGTTTTGTGCATTCATTTGCAAAAGCCCAGCCCTTGCATGTATTGCTCAATTCACCTCATAAATCACACCTTTTAGAATAAATAAACAATCACCTTATTAAGATAAAGTCATATTTAATGGCCATTTAATGAGATAGGAAGTGCAGTACTTGGATACAGTGTAGTCTGTTGGTAATGTAGTGATGGGTTTTCTAACGCTTTGTGAGTTCTTCAGTTCACGCAATGATTCTTGACTGCCTGGAAGTTTAGATTCATTCCTTTCTATGACAGTCTGTTGACAGGATTCAAGAAACACATCAGGTCTGGAAACCAGCTTACGCTCACTCTTCACATTGAAAATAAGACAGTTATTGTTCAATACCCTTGAAAATCTATTTCTCAGAAGTCTTGTGTCTGTACATGTAGAAAGTTTATATCACAGCAAAATAATATATCTAGTATAATTAGTACATTGAAACAGAAAAGGAACTGGGCCTGTCTTTGAAATAATAACACCTGGAATTAATTCACATAGGACTTCTTTCAGTAGTATCTTGGAGATGTAGCGAACCTCCCTCACTGAATGATTACCATTATCTTTTTATATACCCGGAACAGCTGGATCTACCCACTGGGGGTGCTTCACTAGCCTAATAATACTTACCCTTTGAAGTCTTTCTAGATATTTGTCAATTCATTCTTTCAAATGAAATGGCTAAAACATATATTTACAGTACTATGCTTATATATCTTAATTCTATATAAGAAAATGTGATGATTTATTAACGTGCATGCACACACATGATGATGATGATTTTAAAATGGCATTTTGAAAATTAGTATAAAAATTTAAAAAAAATAAAAATAAAAAAAGTTTGCAAAAGGAAGCCAACAGTTTCCTTCACAATCATTTCACCAAACCCTGCAACACATTCAGATTTTCAAACTATTAGTGCTATGGAAAGAGTTTTTGTATTCTGGAGTAGGGTTAGAGGAGGACAGGGTTAGGGTTAGGTTTAGTACATTAGTAAGCATTAGTAAGGTGGCCAAGGATTGGATCACTGGATGGAGTGCCATGATTCATACATATATATATATATATATATATATATATATATATATATATATATATATATAGTTACTTACTTTTATTGAACGGCACTAATGTTAACATGAATAATGCCAACACTAAGTGATCAACATTAAGCATGTCGACACATTACTAAGCATGTACCAAGAATCAATCTCAGGTCATGCAAAAACGTTAAAAAAGAAAATTACAAAAAAAACATCGCTTTTTGTAGGAGGCAGGCACCCCTTCACTCCCCCTCCCCTTATAATTATATATTCTAACGTTGAGACTCTACAGCTCTTGGGGTAAGGGCAAATTCCCAACCCCAGGAATCATCCAATCTGCTACTTTTGTAGACAGGTGTTAACCATCTGTTTAGTCAACCAAACTGTGTTGACTGCACAGATGTCAACAAAAGTGCTATTCAACCAAAGTAACATCTTCCATATGTACATATATATATATATATATATATATATATATATATATATATATATATATATATATATATATATATATTGGTACTCTTCAGATTATAGATGTTTCACAATGTTGAACTTCATATGGTCAAGACCATATGATCGACATTCTGAAATGTCAAACTGTTTGTATTGAGATTGAAGTAGAGTAGGGTGTGGGGCTGCAGTGGGACCCCCACCCCCACACTCCCTCAAAAACATTTATTTTGTATTTTTGTAGTTTTTGTCATTCTGTAACTTTAATCGTATTGCTTCAGCCATATGCAATTTGGTATTATGGAAAGTTGATGCAACAAAGTAGATTATATATGTATATCTCTCTGTCTCTCTCTCTCTCTCTCTCTATATATATATATATATATATATAGATCTAGGACTTTCGATCAAAAGATTAAAAGTCAGAATCTATAATTACCGAACATACTTTACCGAAACCGCTTTCACCGAAAAAGCGCTTTCGTTAAAGTATGTTTAAAAAAAACATTAAACCTACTGTTATGCAGGGGTGCAAGCCCCCCTGCATCCCCCCACACACACTCCTACTTTAATATTCTCACTCCAAGGTTGCACTACAGTGAGGAAAAGGGAATTTTCCCTTATCCACACTGTAGTACGACTGACACAACAAGCATACTTATCCGAAAGTGCTGCTTTGGTGAACAGCACTTTCAGTTAAGTATGCTCAGTGATTTCTGTTTCGGTGGAAAGTGCAGTTGAGGATCTGTACGGATCTCATATATATATATATATATATATATATATATATATATATATATATATATTATATATATATATATATATATATATATATATATATATATATATATATATATATATATATATGAATATATATACACACACACACGCATATATATATATATATATATATATATATATATATATATATATATATATATATTTATATGTATATATATGTTTAAGAATTTTGCTGCTGTATTGTCTATTTCTTTTCTTGCCTTGAAGTTGTACTTGTCTATGACTTTGCCTTTGCACATGTATTACATTTACAAAATGGTGGCATTTAGCCTCATTAAAATTAAAAACCTTTTGAGTGAATCATAGTACTACAATAATAGTAAAACTTATTTACCTTTTAACAGATTTACCTGTATTTCTATTTTATGCACTATATTAAAAATATCCCATGGTTCCTTAAATGTTCTGTTCTGTGTTTTCTCTGTGATTAAAGCAACATAGAACAACTTAGATATCACAGGAAATTTTACTTAGAGCAAATTAAACTTCACTGGAAGTGTTGCAGTCAGTTAAGAAATTAGTTTTCTGTCAGTGTTAGCTGTGAATAACACTGACAAATCTATGCTTTAGGGCTTCAGCAGATTCAGTTCACACTGTTTCAGGCTGTGCTATGATGGTATATGTGCATCGGATGGAGTGCACTCATCCGCTACTGCAGCAACAACAGATGACTCTCCGCTACTCATAACCATGGGGAAAATCCTCCTCGACTACGGACAGTGATCCCAAAGACTTTATAGTCTAAGGTTCATCCATGAGCAAGGCTTGCACACTTGCAAATGGTTTTATGGGTGGAAGCACATGCAGGACTGACAAAGACAGGGCTATTGAATGTGTCATTGGTCTTCTAGTCAAGTATTTGCATCTTATCATCGTCATCATTATCTGTCACCTCATGGGTGTGAAGATCATCCTGTTGTCATGCCCCAGCCACTATAAATGCCACTGTCACAGTGGTTGTCTATGAGGAGACAACAAAAGGCACACCAGAGAGAACATGGCTACCTATGTTACTGCAATGGCCATGTGACATGCCTGGTAAGGGTGCCTATGAAATAAGAATCGTACAATTCATACAAACCTGTGCTGTTTGCCTGACATGGCTGAACCCATGGTGATCCTATAATAAAGCATAAGCACTGTATGCTATGGTTAACCTACAGTCTGTATGTTAATAACCTTGTGCACTACCCACCAAGATGTGTGAGAGTTGCTCCATTTTAACACATGTGACCACACCTCTAGGGATGATCCTGGTACTGTTGTCTGCAGGGGTACCAAAAAATCCTCTACCCCTTATAGCCTGGTAGAGGTTTGTGAATCTGGTAAAGGAAGTACACTGAACCATACGCCTGCAGTTAAGATGGATGATGTATGCCTCATGTAAACAAAAAATAAAATAATTACTGCTATGGAAAAAGGAAGTGCTTTCAGAACTACCTGGCAGAACAAATATGATTCAAAGTCATATTAACAATAGTTCAGGAGAGGAGGTTAACTTAAAACTTGACCAAATACCAGAGTCACAAACAAAAGCAGTGCAAGAAGAAGTAAGAAAATGCTTCAGCCAAGCGTAAATGATAGCTGTTAGTCCCTAAACCTTATGTGAAATCCCATTCCATGATAATCTGGAGAAGTTGAATAGCATTTCAGAATTTGAGTTACCTATACCTAATGTTGACAGATAAATAGAAAGCTGAGGAAATCAAGATTTTCAGCTCCATTACACCTGATGAAAGGATACAAGCAAATGCATCTAACAGCTGGAAAAAAAGAAAATACATTGTTATCATCATCAGAGGAATTATTCCAAACTCCCTTTTAGGCTGCAATATTTTAGCGAGCAAGTTCATTTTTTCTACTAGTTGTTACGGACTCCTTACAAGCAATTAACGGAGAGAGTCTTAAAATGCTACACTACCAATGATGTAGCACTGGGACTCACAACTAGCTAAGATATGGATTGTATAAGACTCCCTGAAGCATTCTGGACTAAATGTGAATGCTTCCAAGAACCAAGGAGGTATGACAGAGGTTAAAGACCTTAACAATTACTAAGAGGAGGAATTGTGAAGTCCCAAAATGTAAAGACAGAAACAATGAGAAACTGATCTGTTTTATAAACTAAAATACAGTCAGGGCATATTTCCCCCTACAAACATTACCAGTGGGATGTCTGCCATCAAAATAAAGTGAATAGAGGAAGCAAACACTGCTTTTAAGGAGTTGAAGGACATAGTTTGCTAATAGCAGTGCTCTCACAAACATTTAATGGAGAGGAACATCCTATCAGTTTCCTCCATCAAAAATTGAACAAAGCAGATGCTAGGTATCCTGTGATCAAAGGAGATGCTTAGCCATCAAGTGAGCCCTAGTTTCTCTAAAGTACTATCAGTTAAGGATAAAATTCACTCTATCAAGAGGCCATGCTCCCCTATTATGGATACATAAACAAAAGGGTTGCAACAAAAAGCTCTGTGAGTGGACCTTATGTTTGAGTTCAAGTTTAAAGTCTATCCTAGGCCACGTTTGACCAACCGCATTGTAGGTGGTCTTTCATGGGTACACAGCCTATCTAATAGGCATGAATCCAGCAATTTCAAGATGGCGGCTTAAATGTAGAAATGTATAGTTGTTCTTATAAATTGGAAGAATATAAACTACCAAAAATGTATGAAAAGTTGTGTAAATAACATCCTTAGCTGGATAATAAATAACTCAGTAAATACGTATCTGTAGCAGTGATCTTTAAAATTCATTACTAATAGAGTACTGCATCTATCAATGAGCAGTATTTATGTTAAGTTGCACTTCTCTCTTTAAGAACAGAAAGATTCCTGGATATATTAGTGAGAGCAGGTTTGATTAATGAACTCCTGAATGTAATATAAACAGATAGCTAACAAAAGCCAGCCAGAAAGTGCTTTCCCTTTTGTGAAAGGTGACTTGGTTTGCAAAGTTGCGGTTCTGGAAACAAAAAAAACAATCACAGTGAAAGAAGACCTGGAAAGGGAGACTAAACTTTGTTCCTGACACAGTATTCCAGAGAGACCTGCCAAAACAGTTTCTCAGCAATCTGAGTATAAGACTGTGATAAAAATACTTGCTGTGCTTTTGTTTAAATGTCATGACTTTGTTTTTTTGCCAAAAAAGTCAGCATGTGATTTCATTTGTATATAATAAACTTGTTGTGATTGACCAAAAATCAAAAAGTTAAAAAGAGATTGAAAGGCATATTCAAAGGGTAATGCCTTTCCCTGAAGACTTCCAGAAGACAGACAAGGTTAATCACCAATCAGAGTGAGGAGTAGGGCTTAGGAAATTAAGTTTTTTAGAGGAAGTGGAAGAGCAAGTATCCTCTCCTAAGAAGGTCAGAGAGGTTGGTGATAAAAAGAACAACACTAGAAACAGCAAGAAAAATGGAAGATAACCGGGTTGAGATGAACACTGCCTGAATTAATTTGTACCAGCCCCAGACAAGGACTTATTATAACAAAAAGGGGACTGGACAAGGACAGCACCAATACAGAGAAAATGTTTGATTCCTATTTATAATCTAACCGACAAAACCTTTTCCAGTGAATATTTGACTGTTTTAAGCAAGGGATTGATTCTTTTAACCCATTGTCAATCTAAAACTGTGAACACATTTTTAAAGTCACATGTATACACCAGTAAGTTAAATTTTATTGTTTAAAACCAAAGCACCTATGTTCCTCCCCTTAATCACACATTATCTATCTTAATAAATGTGATCATGACTAAAAAAAAATATTACATTGCAAAGCAAGAAAAAAATTTAATTGAAGTCATAAAGAACAGTCTACATCAGAGATGAGTTTAAGAGCATTTCTGATATAACATATGATAGCTGAGAAGGGTATTTGTATAATTATTATTATGGATGCACGGTATATTTGTAAAAATATATTTGAAAAACTACAATCCACTCTGCTATAGGCCGCATGAGGAGCTCAGTGTCTCTCTGTCCTAACACCACTCTTAAGTATTCAACTGCGGTACCACCTTTATCATTCTTATAAGAAAAGCGCAGTCCGGGACTTAACTGTCTGCAAAGGAACTACAATTAACTTTGAACCTAACATCACTCTTAAGTACTCAATGCGTCTAACTGTTTGAGCCAATATTCATTTTTCGCCTGGAGAGCACTCTGTTTGGCTTGTAAGCAGCCCCCCCCCCACACACACACACACACATCTTCCACTTTCTCTCCTATTCCCTTCTGTTAGCAGATAGTATCCATAATCTGATCAACATTGTGTGTTTGTTAATTTAAACTGAGACCACAGTGGCCTACTGATACAAGATTATCCTGTTTTTCACCTGAAAATGGTTAAGAAATGCCTTACAGTTTCAGAGCAGTCCTTGGTCAATTATGATTGTTTCTCAAATACTAACTTGTCTTTGCTTTGGCTCATTAGCAGCAGTACAAAGAACTGCCTGCTCACACCCTTGCGGCAGGCACCATTTTTAAAACTACAATCCACTCTGCTACAGGCCCCATGAGGAGCTCAGTGTCTCTCCAGTAAGTGTTTTACAACTGTAAATGCCTATTTATGTTGAATTGTGTTAGACATTTTACAACTGTATATGTTTAGGTTGAATCTAATATGATTTATGCTTTATTATTGGAAATTACTATGCCATGCTAGCATTTTGTCTGCACCAAGTTGTTCCTTGTATAATAGTATAGTCTATTTGCATAGCTGCACCTTGTTCACTAATGTTATTCATGTAATTGTGTTGTGTGTAGACAGCTCATACTGGTGTCTAATTATTTATACATAAATGTGCTGTTTCTTTTGGATAGAATCACATTAGACAACCTCGACAGAGTGCTGCTCGCTATATTTTTATCTGTGACTGTATAACTGTCTTGAGGTTTCTTCTAACTGATTTTTTCCAATTGGCTCAGTATCTGCATATATTAATAGTTGGTTCAAGACATTTTTCCTGCATACAGTAGCTATTTGCTCAGTTTGTTTTTTGTAATCTTTATAATATATCTTTACCATCTCAAGGTGCTTACTCCTCTCTGTACTCATCTTTTCTAGACCTAACACCACTCTTAAGTATTCAACTGTGGTACCACCTTTATCATTCTTATAAGAAAAGCGCAGTCTGGGTCTGAACTGTCTGCAAACAACTAAAGTTAACTTTGAGTATGTGTCTACCTGTTTGAGCCAATATTCATTTTCCCCTGGAGAGCACTCAGCTTTGGCTTGTAAGCAGCCCCCCCACACACACACACTCATCTTCCACTTTCTCTCTTATTCCCTTCTGTTAGCAGATAGTATCCATAATCTCATCAATACTGTGTGTTTGTTCATTTAAACTGAGACCACAGTGGCCTACTGATACAAGATTATCCAGTTTTTCACCTGAAAATGGTTAAGAAATGCCTTACAGTTTCAGAGCAGTCCTTGGTCAATTATGATTGTTTCTCAAATACTAACTTGTCTTTGCTTTGGCTCATTAGCAGCAGTACAAAGAACTGCCTGCTCACACCCTTGTTCTCCCCTACCCCTTCCCTGTTTAGTACCTTAAGACAATCCCAATGTTAATAAATATTACCTGTGGCAGGCACCATTTTTAAAACTACAATCCACTCTGCTACAGGCCCCATGAGGAGCTCAGTGTCTCTCCAGTAAGTGTTTTACAACTGTAAATGCCTGTTTATGGTGAATTGTTCTAGACATTTTACAACTGTATATGTTTAGGTTGAATTGTGCTAGTCATCTAATATGATTTATGCTTTATTATTAAAAATTACTATGCCATGCTAGCATTTTGTCTGCACCAAGTTGTTTTTTGTATAATAGTATAGTCTATTTGCATAGCTGCACCTTGTTCACTAATGTTATTCATGTAATTGTGTTGTGTGTAGACAGCTCATACTGGTGTCTAATTATTTCTATATAATTGTGCTGTTACTTTTGGATAGAATCACATTAGACAACCTCAACAGAGTGCTGCTTGCTATATTTTTATCTGTGACTGCATAACTGTCTTGAGGTTTCTTCTAACTGATTTTTTCCAATTGGCTCAGTATCTGCATATATTAATAGTTGGTTCAAGACATTTTTCCTGCATACAGTAGCTATTTGCTCAGTTTCTTTTTTATAATATTTATAATATATCATTACCATCTCAAAGTGCTTACTCCTCTTTGTACTCTTCTTTCCTAGACCTAATTCCACTCTTAAGTATTCAACTGCAGTACCACCTTTATCATTCTTATAAGAAAAGCGCAGTCCGGGTCTGAACTGTCTGAAAACAACTAAAGTTAACTTTGAGTATGTGTCTACCTGTTTCAGCCAATATTCATTTTCCCCTGGAGAGCACTCTGCTTTGGCTAGTAAGCAGCCCCCCCACACACACACACTCATCTTCCACTTTCTCTCTTATTCCCTTCTGTTAGCAGATAGTACCATAATCTGATCAATACTGTGTGTTTGATAATTTAAACTGAGACCGCAGTGACCTACTGATACAAGGTTGTCCTGTATTTCCACCTGAAAATGGTTAAGAAATGACTTACAATTTCAGATAAGTCCTTGGTCAATTATGATTGTTTCTCAAACACTATCTTTTCTTTGCTGTGGCTCATTAGCAGCAGTACAAAGAACTGCCTGCTCACACCCTTGTTCTCCCCTCTCCCTTCCCTGTTTATTACAATAAGACAATCCCAAAGTTAATAAATAGTACCTGTGGCAGGCACCATTTTTAAAACTACAATCCACTCTGCTACAGGCCCCTTGAGGAGCTCAGTGTCTCTCCAGTATGGGTTTTACAACTGTAAATGCCTATTTATGTTGAATTGTCTCAGACATTTTACAACTGTATATGTTTATGTTGAATTGTGTTAGACATCTAATATGATTTATGTTTTATAGCTGGAAGTTACTATGCCATGCTAGCATTTTGTCTGCACCAAGTTGTTTTTCGTATAACAGTATAGTCTATTTGCATAGCTGCACCTTGTTAACTAATGTTATTCATGTAATTGTGTTGTGTGTAGACAGCTCATACTGGTGTCTAATTATTTCTATATAATTGTGCTGTTACTTTTGGATAGAATCACATTAGACAACCTCAACAGAGTGCTGCTCGCTATATTTTTATCTGTGACTGCATAACTGTCTTGAGGTTTCTTCTAACTGATTTTTTCCAATTGGCTCAGTATCTGCATATATTAATAGTTGGTTCAAGACATTTTTCCTGCATACAGTAGCTATTTGCTCAGTTTGTTTTTTGTAATCTTTATAATATATCTTTACCATCTCAAAGTGCTTACTCCTCTCTGTACTCTTCTTTTCTAGACCTAATACCACTCTTAAGTATTCAACTGCAGTACCACCTTTATCATTCTTATAAGAAAAGCGCAGTCCGGGTCTTAACTGTCTGCAAACAACTAAAGTTAACTTTGAGTATGTGTCTACCTGTTTGAGCCAATATTCATTTTCCCCTGGAGAGCACTCTGCTTTGGCTTGTAAGCAGCCCCCCCACACACACACACTCATCTTCCACTTTCTCTCTTATTCCCTTCTGTTAGTAGATAGTATCCGTAATCTGATCAATACTGTGTGTTTGCTAATTTAAACTGAGACCACAGTGGCCAACTGATACAAGGTTATCCTGTTTTTCCACCTGAAAATGGTTTAGAAATGACTTACAGTTTCAAAGCAGTCCTTGGTCATCTATGATTGTTTCTCAAACACTAACTTGTCTTTGCTTTATCTCATTAGCAGCAGTACAATTAACTGCCTGCTCACACCCTTGTTCTCCCCTCCCCCTTCCCTATTTATTACCTTAATACAATCCCAAAGTTAATAAATATTACCTGTGGCAGGCACCATTTTTAAAACTACAATCCACTCTGCTACAGGCCCCATGAGGAGCTCAGTGTCTCTCCATTAAGTGTTTTACAACTGTAAATGCCTATTTATGTTGAATTGTGCTAGACATTTTACAACTGTATATGTTTATGTTGAATTGTGTTAGACATCTAATATGATTTATACTTTATTGTTGGAAGTTACTATGCCATGCTAGCATTTTGTCTGCACCAAGTTGTTTTTCGTATATTAGTATAGTCTATTTGCATAGCTGCACATTGTTAACTAATGTTATTCATGTAATTGTGTTGTGTGTAGACAGCTCATACTGGTGTCTAATTATTTCTATATAATTGTGCTGTTACTTTTGGATAGAATCACATTTGACAACCTTGACAGAGTGCTGCTCGCTATATTTTTATCTGTGACTGCATAACTGTCTTGAGGTTTCTTCTAACTGATTTTTTCAATTGGCTCAGTATCTCCATATATTAAAAGTTGGTTCAAGACATTTTTCCTGTATACAGTAGCTATTTGCTCAGTTTCTTTTTTGTAATCTTTATAATATATCTTTACCATCTCAAAGTGCTTACTCCTCTCTGTACTCTTCTTTTCTAGACCTAACACCACTCTTAAGTATTCAACTGCGATACCACCTTTATCATTCTTATAAGAAAAGCGCAGTCCGGGTCTGAACTGTCTGCAAACAACTAAAGTTAACTTTGAGTATGTGTCTACCTGTTTGAGCCAATATTCATTTTCCCCTGGAGAGCACTCTGCTTTGGCTTGTAAGCAGCCCCCCACACACACACTCATCTTCCACTTTCTCTCTTATTCCCTTCTGTTAGCAGATAGTATCCATAATCTGATCAATACTGTGTGTTTGATAATTTAAACTGAGACCGCAGTGACCTACTGATACAAGGTTATCCTGTTTTTCCACCAGAAAATGGTTAAGAAATGACTTACAGTTTCAGAGCAGTCCTTGGTCAGTTATGATTGTTTCTCAAACACTAACTTGTCTTTGCTTTGGCTCATTAGCAGCAGTGCAAAGAACTGCCTGCTCACACCCTTGTTCTCCTCTCCCCCTTCCCTGTTTATTACTTTAAGACAATACCAAAGTTAATAAATATTACCTGTGGCAGGCACCATTTTTAAAACTACAATCCACTCTGCTACAGGCCCCATGAGGGGCTCAGTATCTCTCTAGTAAGTGTTTTACAACTGTAAATGCCTATTTATGTTGAATTGTGTTAGATATTCTACAACTGTATATGTTTATGTTGAATCCTGTTAGACATCTAATATGATTTATGCTTTATTATTGGAAGTTACTATACCATGCTAGCATTTTGTCTGCACCAAGTTGTTTTTTGAATAATAGTATAGTCTATTTGCATAGCTGCAACTTGTTCACTAATGTTATTCATGCAATTGTGTTGTGTGTAGACAGCTCATACTGGTGTCTAGTTATTTCTATATAATTGTGCTGTTTCTTTTGGATAGAATCACATTAGACAACCTCGACAGAGTGCTGCTTGCTATATTTTTATCTGTGACTGCATAACTGTCTTGAGGTTTCTTCTAACTGATTTTTTCCAATTGGCTCAGTATCTGCATATATTAATAGTTGGTTCAAGACATTTTTCCTGCATACAGTAGCTATTTGCTCAGTTTCTTTTTTGTAATCTTTATAATATATCTTTACCATCTCAAAGTGCTTACTCCTCTCTGTACTCTTCTTTCCTAGACCTAATACCACTCTTAAGTATTCAACTGCAGTACCACCTTTATCATTCTTATAAGAAAAGCGCAGTCCGGGTCTGAACTGTCTGCAAACAACTAAAGTTAACTTTGAGTATGTGTCTACCTGTTTGAGCCAATATTCATTTTCCCCTGGAGAGCACTCTGCTTTGGCTAGTAAGCAGCCCCCCCACACACACACACTCATCTTCCACTTTCTCTCTTATTCCCTTCTGTTAGCAGATAGTACCATAATCTGATCAATACTGTGTGTTTGTTAATTTAAACTGAGACCACAGTGGCCTACTGATACAAGGTTATCCTGTATTTCCACCTGAAAATGGTTAAGAAATGACTTACAATTTCAGATAAGTCCTTGGTCAATTATGATTGTTTCTCAAACACTATCTTGTCTTTGCTGTGGCTCATTAGCAGCAGTACAAAGAACTGCCTGCTCACACCCTTGTTCTCCCCTCTCCCTTCCCTGTTTATTACAATAAGACAATCCCAAAGTTAATAAATAGTACCTGTGGCAGGCACCATTTTTAAAACTACAATCCACTCTGCTACAGGCCCCTTGAGGAGCTCAGTGTCTCTCCAGTAAGTGTTTTACAACTGTAAATGCCTATTTATGTTGAATTGTCTTAGACATTTTACAACTGTATATGTTTATGTTGAATTGTGTTAGACATCTAATATGATTTATGTTTTATAGTTGGAAGTTACTATGCCATGCTAGCATTTTGTCTGCACCAAGTTCTTTTTCGTATAATAGTATAGTCTATTTGCATAGCTGCACCTTGTTAACTAATGTTATTCATGTAATTGTGTTGTGTGTAGACAGCTCATACTGGTGTCTAATTATTTCTATATAATTGTGCTGTTACTTTTGGATAGAATCACATTAGACAACCTCAACAGAGTGCTGCTCGCTATATTTTTATCTGTGACTGCATAACTGTCTTGAGGTTTCTTCTAACTGATTTTTTCCAATTGGCTCAGTATCTGCATATATTAATAGTTGGTTCAAGACATTTTTCCTGCATACAGTAGCTATTTGCTCAGTTTGTTTTTTGTAATCTTTATAATATATCTTTACCATCTCAAAGTGCTTACTCCTCTCTGTACTCTTCTTTTCTAGACCTAATACCACTCTTAAGTATTCAACTGCAGTACCACCTTTACTTCT
>NC_056729.1:1608912881-1608986257 GCF_019279795.1 Protopterus annectens | reverse complement strand
AAGATTATCCTGGTTTTCCACCTGAAAATGGTTAAGAAATGACTTATAGTTTCAGAACAGTCCTTGGTCAATTATGATTGTTTCTCAAACACTACCTTGTCTTTGCTTTGGCTCATTAGCAGCAGTACAAAGAACTGCCTGCTGACACCCTTGTTCTCCCCTCCCCCTTCCCTGTTTATTACCTTAAGACAATCCCAAAGTTAATAAATATTAGCTGTGGCAGGCACCATTTTTAAAACTATAATCCACTCTTCTACAGGCCCCATGAGGAGCTCAGTGTCTCTCCAGTAAGTGTTTTACAACTGTAAATGCCTATTTATGTTGAATTGTGTTAGACATTTTACAAATGTATATGTTTATGTTGAATTGTGTTAGACATCTAATATGATTTATGCTTTATTATTGGAAGTTACTACGCCATGCTAGCATTTTGTCTGCACCAAGTTGTTTTTCGTATAATAGTATAGTCTATTTGCATAGCTGCACCTTGTTCACTAATGTTATTCATGTAATTGTGTTGTGTGTAGACAGCTCATACTGGTGTCTAATTATTTCTATATAATTGTGCTGTTACTTTTGGATAGAATCACATTAGACAGCCTTGACAGAGTGCTGCTCGCTATATTTTTATCTGTGACTGCATAACTGTCTTGAGGTTTCTTCTAACGGATTTTTTCCAATTGGCTCAGTATCCGCATATATTAATAGTTGGTTCAAGGCATTTTTCCTGCATACAGTAGCTATTTGCTCAGTTTGTTTTTTGTACTCTTTATAATATATCTTTACCATCTCAAAGTGCTTACTCCTCTCTGTACTCTTCTTTTCTAGACCTAACACCACTCTTAAGTATTCAACTGCGGTACCACCTTTATCATTCTTATAAGAAAAGCGCAGTCCAGGTCTGAACTTTCTGCAAACAACTAAAGTTAACTTTGAGTATGTGTCTACCTGTTTGAGCCAATATTCATTTTCCCTCAGAGAGCACTCTGCTTTGGCTTGTAAGCAGCCCCCCCCCACACACACACACACACACACACACACACACACACACACACACACACACACACCCACACACACACTCATCTTCCACTTTCTCTCTTATTCCCTTCTGTTAGCAGATAGTATCCATAATCTGGTCAATACTGTGTGTTTGTTAATTTAAACTGAGACCACAGTGGCCTACTGATACAAGGTTATCCTGTTTTTCCACCTGAAAATGGTTAAGAAATTACTTACAGTTTCAGAGCAGTCCTTGGTCAATTACAATGGTTTCTCAAACACTAACTTGTCTTTGCTTTGGCTCATTAGCAGCAGTACAAAGAACTGCCTGCTCACACCCTTGTTCTCCCCTCCCCCTTCCCTGTTTATTACCTTAAGACAATCCCAAAGTTAATAAATATTACCTGTGGCAGGCACCATTTTTAAAACTACAATCCACTCTGCTACAGGCCCCATGAGGCGCTCAGTGTCTCTCCAGTAAGTATTTTACAACTGTAAAGGCCTATTTATGTTGAATTGAGTTAGACATTTTACAACAGTATATGTTTATGTTGAATTATTTTAGACATCTAATATGATTTCTGCTTTATTATTCGAAGTTACTATGCCATGCTAGCATTTTGTCTGCACCAAGTTGTTTTTCGTATAATAGTATAGTCTATTTGCATAGCTGCACCTTGTTCACTAATGTTATTGATGTAATTGTGTTGTGTGTAGACAGCTCATACTGGTGTCTAATTATTTCTATATAATTGTGCTGTTACTTTTGGATAGAATCACATTAGACAACCTCGACAGAGTGCTGCTTGCTCTATTTTTATCTGTGACTGCATAACTGTCTTGAGGTTTCTTCTAACTGATTTTTTCCAATTTGCTCAGTATCTGCATATATTAATAGTTGGTTCAAGACATTTTTCCTGCATACAGTAGCTATTTGCTCAGTTTGTTTTTTGTAATCTTTATAATATATCTTTACCATCTCAAAGTGCTTACTCCTCTCTGTACTCTTTTTTTCTAGACCTAACACCACTCTTATGTATTCAACTGCGGTACAACCTTTATCATTCTTATAAGAACAGCGCAGTCCTGGTCTGAACTGTCTGCAAACAACTAAAGTTAACTTTGAGTATGTGTCTACCTGTTTGAGCCAAAATTCATTTTCCCTTAGAGAGCACTTTGCTTTGGCTTGTAAGCAGCCCCCCCCCCCCACACAAACACACTCATCTTCCACTTTCTCTCTTATTCCCTTCTGTTAGCAGATAGTATCCATAATCTGATCAATACTGTGTGTTTGTTAATATAAACTGAGACCACAGTGGCCTACTGATACAAGATTATCCTGTTTTTCCACCTAAAAATGGTTAAGAAATGACTTACAGTTTCAGAGCAGTCCTCGGTCAATTATGATTGTTTCTCAAACACTAACTTGTCTTTGCTTTGGCTCATTAGCAGCAGTACAAAGAACTGCCTGCTCACACCCTTGTTCTCCCCTCCCCCTTCCCTGTTTATTACCTTAAGACAATCCCAAAGTTAATAAATATTACCTGTGGCAGGCACCATTTTTAAAACTACAATCCACTCTGCTACAGGGCCCTTGAGGAGCTCAGTGTCTCTCCAGTAAGGGTTTTACAACTGTAAATGCCTATTTATGTTGAATTGTGTTAGACATTTTACAACTGTATATGTTTATGTTGAATTGTGTTAGACATCTTATTTGATTTATGCTTTATTACTGGAAGTTACTATGCCATGCTAGCATTTTGTCTGCACCAAGTTGTTTTTCGTATAATAGTATAGTCTATTTGCATAGCTGCACCTTGTTCACTAATGTTATTCATGTAATTGTGTTGTGTGTAGACAGCTCATACTGTTGTGTAATTATTTCTATATAATTGTGCTGTTACTTTTGGATAGAATACATTAGACAACCTCGACAGAGTGCTGCTCGCTA
The DNA here is from genome assembly GCF_019279795.1 of Protopterus annectens. Taxonomy (NCBI): domain Eukaryota; kingdom Metazoa; phylum Chordata; order Ceratodontiformes; family Protopteridae; genus Protopterus; species Protopterus annectens. Next base: position 1,608,983,307 of record NC_056729.1, on the reverse strand, counting down.
TATTTTTATCTGTGACTGCTTAACTGTCTTGAGGTTTCTTCTAACTGATTTTTTCCAATTGGCTCAGTATCTGCATATATTAATAGTTTGTTCAATACATTTTTCCTGCATACAGTAGCTATTTGCTCAGTTTGTTTTTTGTAATCTTTATAATATATCTTTACCATCTCAAAGTGCTTACTCCTCTCTGTACTCTTCTTTTCTAGACCTAACACCACTCTTAAGTATTCAACTGCGGTACCACCTTTATCATTCTTATAAGAAAAGCGCTGTCCGGGTCTGTACTGTCTGCAAACAACTAAAGTTAACTTTGAGTATGTGTCTACCTGTTTGAGCCAATATTCATTTTCCCCTGGAGAGCACTCTGCTTTGGCTTGTAAGCAGCCCCCCCCCCCCCACGCCACACACTCATCTTCCACTTTCTCTCTTATTCCCTTCTGTTAGCAGATAGTATCCATAATCTGATCAATACTGTGTGTTTGTTAATTTAAACTGAGACCACAGTGGCCTACTGATACAAGATTATCCTGTTTTTCCACCTGAATATGGTTAAGAAATGACTTGCAGTTTCAGAGCAGTCCTTGGTCAATTATGATTGTTTCTCAAACACTAACTTGTCTTTGCATTGGCTCATTAGCAGCGGTACAAAGAACTGCCTGCTCACACCCTTGTTCTCCCCTCCCCCTTCCCTGTTTATTACCTTAAGACAATCCGAAAGTTAATAAATATTACCTGTGTCAGGCACCATTTTTAAAACTACAATCCACTCTGCTACAGGCCCCATGAGGAGCTCAGTGTCTCTCCAGTAAGTGTTTTACAACTGCAAATGCCTATTTATGTTGAATTGTGTTAGACATTTTACAAATGTATATGTTTATGTTGAATTGTGTTAGACATCTAATATGATTTATGCTTTATTATTGGAAGTTACTATGCCATGCTAGCATTTTGTCTGCACCAAGTTGTTTTTCGTATTATAGTATAGTCTATTGGCATAGCTGCACATTGTTCACTAATGTTATTCATGCAATTGTGTTGTGTGTAGACAGCTCATACTGGTGTCTAATTATTTCTATATAATTGTGCTGCTACTTTTGGATAGAATCACATTAGACAACCTTGACAGAGATCTGCTCGCTATATTTTTATCTGTGACTGCATAACTGTCTTGAGATCTCTTCTAACTGATTTTTTCTAATTGGCTCAGTATCTGCATATATTAATAGTTGGTTCAAGACATTTTCCTGCATACAGTAGCTATTTGCTCAGTTTGTTTTTTGTAATCTTTATAATATATCTTTACCATCTCAAAGTGCTTACTCCTCTCTGTACTCTTCTTTTCTAGACCTAACACCACTCTTAAGTATTCAACTGCGGTACCACCTTTATAATTCTTATGAGAAAAGTGCAGTCCGGGTCTGAACTGTCTGCAAACAACTAAAGTTAGCTTTGAGTATGTGTCTACCTATTTGTGCCAATATTCATTTTCCCCTGGAGAGCACTCTGCTTTGGCTCGTAAGTAGCCCCCCCCACACACACACACACACACACACACACTCATCTTCCACTTTCTCTCTTATTCCCTTCTGTTAGCAGATAGTATCCATAATCTGATCAATACTGTGTGTTTGTTAATTTAAACTGAGACCACAGTGGCCTACTGATACAAGATTATCCTGTTTTTCCACCTGAAAATGGTTAAGAAATTACTTACAGTTTCAGAGCAGTCCTTGGTCAATTATGATTGTTTCTCAAACTCTCCCTTGTCTTTGCTTTGGCTCATTAGCAGCAGTACAAAGAACTGCCTGCTCACACCCTTGTTCTCCCCTCCCCCTTCCCTGTTTATTACCTTAAGACAATCCCAAAGTTAATAAATATTATCTGTGTCAGGCACCATTTTTAAAACTACAATCACCCTTGTCACTATCATATGTTCATTCATCAATTAACACTGTTACCTGATTGTTTTCAGCCCCCTCATTAGAGCAACTAACAGGGTCTCTATCCACTTCGCTCCCCACCCTGCCCCCTATTCCCTCCCTTTCCCTGTGTTCCCACCTTTATTACACTGGCAAACCCCTCCCATCATTCCAGTAACCAACCACAGCGCTAACCCAACACTACCTCCTCCATCTTCCCACTACTATCACACCTCGTCAACTAACATGTACAAGCATACCTTACATAGGCTCACTGCATGCACTCTCCTTGCATATCTTACATCCTACCAAAGCTCTATCATTCCCACACTCAATCACTACTACTGTACTACTACTCACACCACCACTCATGTCTCACCCTCACTCAGCTCCCCTCCCACCAACTCAAGATCCATCCCTATGCACCCCCCACATATTCTACCAACTATATTACTCAAACATAAAGCTTCCCTACAACTTAACATAGTAACCCTCCCACAATACCTATTACCCAAAGAGCACAATCATAAAGTTTCCCTTATAAACAAACACATTCAAAAACTGATAAAACGAATAACCTCATGCATATCAAAACTAGCCCTAAGTGGATATATCCACCCCAACCCTGGCCCTTCCGTCTCCAACCCCAATCCTCCTAATCAGACTAGAAACCACAACTTCTCCCATATTACAGACAATAGAGAGCCAAATGACTTCCTTCTACTAAGCCTAAATATTAGAAGTATATCCAACAAAGTCCATGAACTCCATGCCACCATAGACTTGTACTCCCCACATATAGTCATCCTGACAGAAACCTGGCTAAAACCTCACATTACCAGTGAGCAAATACGCCCTACAGGTTATGGCATACTAAGAGTAGACCAGCTAAACAAGAAAGGAGGTGGTGTAGCTATAATATTTAAACAGCATCTAAACATCCAGATCTTAAAATCATCAGCTCCACAAATAGGCAATGAAGAAATAATATATACCAACCTCAAAATAAACCAAAACAAAACCATCAACATAATTGGATGCTACTTCCCACCTGGCCAAAACATCCCTCCACTAGAAAACCTCCTTAGCTGGTCTACCCACCATCTACCCCAAGAAACTATCATTTTAGGTGATTTCAGTATTGACTGGCAATCCTGTTCTGGCAACCATCCAACCTGTCATGTAAACCTTCATGGCTTCACCCAACTAGTCCAGTCGCCAACCAGGATAAATAAAAACTCCAGCAAGCACACTACCCTGGATTGGATACTAGTCAGTAAGAGCCACCAGTCATATATAACAGGCTGCTTATCAGGTAGCCTCAGTGATCACTCCCCAACATTCCTACTGAAAGAATACCTATACCAAGCTAAACCTGTCATCTACCGTCAGATACGTAAAAAAATAAACTTTAACCCACTCACATTCATCTCATCCCTCAAAGAATGTAACTGGCATCCTCTAAAGTACCTCAGTCTTGATGACGCAGTTGAATTTTTTTAATAGTACCTTCCTGAGCATCCTTAATTACCATGCCCCCATAAAACTTGCCAGAATCAAAGCACAACCCTCCCCTTGGCTACAGAAAACCACTAAGTCAGAAATGAAAAACAGGGATAAAGCCTGGGAGCACTGGTGCAAAACCAAGACCCCTCAACTAGACAGAAATTCCTAGAACTACACAATAGAGTCAAAAAGCTGATAAAACAGGACAGATTTCAATACTACCAGTCTGCCCTAGACTCCTCCGAACACAGCCCCAAACAATTCTGGTCCTCCATAAACGCCATCCTCCACCCAGGTAAAGTCAGTACCCCTCCTCCTAGCATCCCTCACTCCTCAGAAAATATTGCTACCTCAGTCAACACACACTTCACACAAACCATACTATCACTAGCTAAACAACACAACCCCCCTCCCCTCCAACCCACACCTTCAACTACTAATCTCCTCACTGCCTTCTCTTTTTCTCATGTCTCTACCTTCATCATAAAAAAACTCTTAACTAAACTTAAACCCACCAAATTAGCAGCAGACAACCTCCCAAGTGAATACCTACAAATCGCAGCTGATGCTCTGGCCTACCCAGTATCCATCTTGATTAACCAATCTCTGTCAGAAATTTATGTTCCCACACTGGAAAGTATCACATATAATTCCCCTCCACAAAGGTGGACCCTCCACAGAACTAACCAATTACTGCCCCATAGCTATTCTCTCTCCACTCTCCAAAATACTAGAGAGATGCATACACTCTCAGGTCTCAGACTACCTCCTTACTAACAACCTCCTTTCCAATACTCAGCATGGTTTCCGACCAAACCATAGCACCACCACTGCCTTACTCTCCTTTACTAACACTATCCTTCAGTATAAAAACAATGGCTATCTCTCCTCTGCTACTTTCCTAGACCTATCTAAAGCATTTGACATGGTCCCACACAAACAACTTATCTCTGTCCTCAATAACCTATCCTTCTCACAATCAGTCACCAACTGGTTTCAGAGTTACCTGTCTGACCGCCAACAATCCATTGTATGGCAGAATGACGTATCTCCTCAACTACCTGTCCCCATAGGGGTTCCCCAAGGATCCATCCTTGGACCCCTACTCTTCTCTGTTTTCACAAATAATCCAGCCTCTGCCACCACACATGTCACACTCATACAATATGCAGATGACTCAACCATCATCTGCTCAGCCCAGTCCCTACACAAACTGCAAAAAGTCACACAGGAAGCCTTTTCCTCTGTTGAAACTTGGTTATACGATGCCCAATTAATACTCAACCCAAACAAAACTAAACTACTCATCTTCCAACCCACCAAACATACTCAAAAACAACTCTCACTTTAACATCACAGCAAAAGACAACACCACTATATACCCAACTGAACACACCAAATTGCTAGGAGTGGAAATAGACAATAAACTAAAATTTGACATTCACATATCCATGACCATAAAAAAGTCCACAAAAAACTAGGAGCATTATACAGAAATAAGCATCTTCTCACCAAAGCAGCAAAGATTTCAATAGCAAATTCCCACCTTATCTCCACCCTACTTTATGCCTCTCCAATATATACCAACCTAAGGCAATGCGATCTAAACAAGCTAGAGACCTGCTACAACAAAATTGCCAAATTCGCCACAGGGGCATCCTAACGTAGTCACCACTGTCTCTCACTTGCTGAACTGGGCTGGCTTGAACTCCCTCACCTCCTTCAATGGTATCAACTCTCACTCGCCCCCAAACTAGTAAACCATCCACTAAAGGTCCCATCCCTCCAGAATCTACTCCAACCCTATCGCACCACCAGACCACTAAGATCCAGCAACAAAAATCACTTGCAGATCACTAAAGCCAATAACTCTGCTGGTGAAGCACTATTCTCTTGCACCATAGCCAAATTATGGAACTCTCTCCCACCCACAATTACCTCCGTACCATCATGCACCCACTTCAAAACTTTACTAAAAGCGCACCTAAAAACATGCTGGCTATGCCCTTGCAACTCCCACTCTAATATCACCCACCCCATCCAACCACTACCTTTCTTTCCACTCCACTAACTACCTTGATTATAGCAAGCTCAGATGCTCATAAGCCTAGTACTTATACAGCAGGAACTTCTTATTTTAACATTTGTTAATGTCTGTTATGTACTTCACAGATAAAGATTCTAGTTGTCTACTGATGTACTATAATCTTCATCTGTAAATATGTTGTAAGTAATTGCTATGTAAATTGTTAATCACTATGTAATCCAGTGTAACTACTATCTGTTTATTTTAACTGTGGAGCTTTTCTCCCCGGGCCTCCACTGAAAATGGACCTATGTCCAGTCGGACACTCCTGGTCAACAAATATAAATAAATAAATAAATAAATATTGAAAGTATGACTAATAGGTTTATAGATGTATACTAGGCTAATGGCCCTGGATGCCAATGTAAGCCTAGCCAATAAGAATCCCTAGTATCATGTCAACAGACATTAGTTCCCATTGGCTTTATCTTGCAGGGCAGCTGAGGTGATCCCTAGGGTGAATTTTCTATTCCCCATCCACTCCTCAAGATTTCTTTTGAAGAGGGCCAGAGAGGAGCTCTGCTTGACGTAGATGGGGAGTCTGTTCCAGAGCATGGGCAGTCTCTGGGTAAGGAACCTCTCCCTCCAGCATGTTCCATTTAATGTGGTAACAAGATTAAGGTCCCTAGAGGATGTGGCACAGTGGGATTGGGCTTTTCTTAGATGTAGCATGTCTAGCAGCTCTGGGTCAGACATGGCTTTGTAGGTTGAGCAGAGATCGCCTCTAAGGTGGCGATATGAGACTAAGTATAGCTTGGAGTTTTTTGAGTCTGTCAGCATAGGGCATGTGTTTAAGGCCTAGAATCCTTTTGGTGAGGTATTTTTGTGATCTTTACAGCTGCTGCGGGTGTCTAGTGAGGTACATGTCAAAAGAGGCATTGTATTCAATAATAGGTCTAATGAGGGACAATCATTAGCGGACCGCAGGTCTGCTGTGGTGACCCCTAACCAGAAAAAGCTGAAAGATATAACAACAACAACAACAGTGTTGAGTAGCATAATCCTCAAATTTTGTTTGGTTGTAGCGGTTATGGTGGTACTTTTGACATCAGGACACTGCCTAAAAAGGCACTATAGGGGTGGCAAGTGCCTTAGCCAGTATCTGGAATCCCATGGGTGACAGATACAGGCCATCTCTGGAAAAGCATTGAGGTCTGTTGATCATGTTATTCCAGGCAGATAGATACTGGATCCCCTTAGAATAGCACCAGAAATTTAGCCAATTGTTGAAATCAATTATTTTCTGCTTGTACTGTGGTATGATTCTGAGTGATGGCAGGATGCTACTCAGGGCTAGGGTCATACCTGCCTGAGCTACATGGTCTGAGAGCTCCTCCATGTCTCTTTTCTTGTAGTCCAGAGAGGTATGCCTCAGGTCATTCACAGCAACATGGACAATGAGCGAGTCATATTTGTACCTGCTATGGAGTGACCTGAGCCCGTACATTATGTGGCGGATCCTGGTGCCTGACAGGCAGCTAACTGTAACTTTCTCCTTGTTCAACCTGGTGAGTGGGACGTCAGTGTGACTTACTATTGAATCACCTATAACTAGTTTATTGGGTATAGTGTGTTGCCTTAGGGGCTTTTTTGGGTGGCACACTGTTCTTGTGAACTTTGTGTTGTGCAGTTTGTACAGTGGTGTGGTGGATGCGTGTGTGTTTGCCTTAGAGGTCTCTGATGTTTGGGTAGATTTTTAATGAGAGCCTCCACAAAGGTGGGTGTGTGTTTTGTGTTTCTATGTGAGGACTGTGGTGGTGTATGTTTTGAAGGGCTATGTGTTTCATGTGGTGTGGTGCACGTGTTGACCTTCTCCTCTTGGCTGCCAAGTCCAGTCGTGGCATGAGAGTGCTTTGCTTCCAACTGGGAAATAGAGGTGCATCTCTCACAAGTCTGGGTATTGGGAGGTAGGAGGAGAAGGTTGTTTATGTACATGAAGCAGTTGCTACATTACCTCAGGATGCCCAGGTTCACCAGGTTACCAGGAATGAGCACAGGGAACTGACCCTTAGACATACCTGGATGGGTGTTAATTTAATAGTACTGAAGTTGTTTAGTACTGGTAGCAGTAAAAATGCTCCAGTAAATGCTACAAGAGGCTTTGAGCAAGTGCTAGACTTTGATACTCAAGTTGAGTGAAAATGGATGATAGACTGGCAGGATTTAACAGAAATTTTGAAGATTAGACTTTCTGGCACCAGAAATAGTTTAACCCTAGCTTAGCAGCACTGTGTGACATACAAAAATGCACAAACACAGGTTTTTAAGGCAGAAAGGTAAAAGGGATAGAAATGCTGCCCAAACGGACAATAAGCTACAATTTCTTAGTTTGAAACCACTCCTCTTGCGACTGATAGGCTGTGCAGTGCTTACCACGCTCACTAATAGGTGGAGAGGCTTCCCTCAATCACAGAAAGGTATGGAGCACTCAGAAACTACAAAAAGAGTCCTGAATACAGCAAAATTTATAACTGGACTATACTGGGTAGATACCATTACATTTTTACATTGTTAATAAGTATAAGAAAATAGATTACTACATGCATGCATTATGGACAAATGGGTACTGATAATGATATTTTGAATTATATGATAACTAGAGAGCCTAACATTTGTGGTTATTTGTTATTCCAAAGATCTAAGAGCCCCACCTTTTAGACAAATAGTGTCTGCCTCTGGCATTAAATAATTTATTTTACTAAAATGTTAACACAATCACAGAAAGCAAACTTTATTAAATAAGATTTGTGCACTTTTTAGATATACTAAAATAATATATGGTCACTGGAAAAGAGATTCTTATGTGCACTGTTAACATTTTATCATTATTGTCCATCTATAGCTCAGCAGGTAGTTACTCCAGCTTTTGAGAACATTGAGTTAGCACAATGGGAGAAAGACTGCCTTTACTGTTATATATCATTATATAAATGTTTTATAGATGATATTTTCTTGATTTGGACAGGTAATGAAAAAGTTATTTACTTTATTGAATTTTAATAATTCTGATTTTTTTCAGATTTACAGTGAGAAATGCAGAAACACAGATCAATTTTGGGGCTATTTCAGTAAATTTGGATATTTATGTTATTATGTTTACTAGTAAATTGTTTTATAAACCTATATTTGTAAATAGTCATTTACATTTTAATAGATTGCATCTAATTAAAATAAAGTATAATGTGTCAAGAAAGCAGTATATAAAAGCCTCCCACTTAATTTCAGTTGAAAATGATATAAAAGAAGAACTTGATTTTTTCAAATGAATTATTTGCTAACAGAAGATATAAGAATGTTGAATTTGATAAAATTACAAATGATGTTTCCAGAAATAAGAATAAATATCAGCCTGACAAAAGTATTGGTCTGCCAAATAAAGTGGATATTGATAATAAGAGCTATACCCATCAGAGCTGCCATCCCCATTTCTGTAGATAGTCCATTAGCAAAAAACATGATCACAGAAACTGTGAATATTATAAGTGTGGATTGTGACATTTTTAAAGTTTTTATTTCTAAACATTTATTTACAAATAAAAAAGGGAAGAAAAATTAAATCCTTATTGGAAATGTATGATTTTAGTGTGTCAGATCCTATAACAGATAAAAATGGAGCTTATAGTTGTAGGTTATGCAACTATAGTAGGTTCATTGACAATAATCCATTTTTATATTTAGAACATATGGACAGCACCTATCGTGTCATAAATACTAAATGTTATGTAAAATTTATTACCAGGGCATTAAATAATATTTATATAAGATGTTCATAAATTATTGCTTTAAGATTATGTATATACAGTTGGAATAGATCTGTGCCTTATGCGTACTATATTCTAATGTAATTATAATTATTAATTAACCAGAGTCACATGAAGCTTAGCTTATAAATATGAGTTTAATTAGCTCAGTGTCAGTTCTGATGATATTCCAGTGAGAATTGGGGAATGAAAGTGTTTAACTGAAAGAATAAAGACTGCCATTCTAGTGCAAGTACATGGTATTCCACCAGTTGGATTTTTCTTTAATAATTTAGATCTTTGTGGCTTGAGGGCAAAAATGTGTCTTTTTTTAGAACAAATTGATATGCAATTGGAGTTGTTGACAATTTATGGCTCAGTCCTTGGTGTGAAGCTTAATATGCTTGAAAATATTAATTTATGTTTGCGGCCTAGTAGCAAAAAAATGTTTTTGAGTGGAAATGGATCTGAAATTTAAGTTGTTGATAATTCCTGGATCAGTTCTTGGTGAAATACCTAAGATGTTTAAAAATGTAAACCATCTCTTGACTGAATTTTTAGTTTGGTAGTATTTTAGAGTGACTGGTAACTAATGCTCTGTAATTTTGAAAAGAACTTGCACAGTAACCGAATAAGTGCTGTTTTTTTTCATATTTGGTAATAAAGGAGAGGGTATCAAAACAGTGACATTAGCAGAAGCCTTCAGAATCTGGAGCTGAAATGCTGCATTTATAAAACATATGGCAAATGTTCAGTGAGTTTCACAGCTATTTTTCATAAAAATGTTTGAACTCATTAATATTTTACTAGAGAACTATCTTCTATTAAGGAAGATAGATAATTCATTCAAAGAGTAAAGCTGGTGTGGTAAAATGTTTATTTCACTAAACGACATCCCAGGCTGTGTTCTACATGAACTACAGAACGAACTGGCACCCCACCTAAGTACCATGTTCAATCATAGCCTCACCTCAGGCTATGTGCCCACTGAATGGCGCACAGCGACAGTTATCCCACTCCACAAAGGGGGAGCCACCACAGACCCCAGAAACTACCGCCCCATTAGCCTAACGAGCCTGGTCTGCAAGGCTATGGAATGTATCATCATGGAACTTATAAACAATGACATTGGTAATCTCCAAACTCAGGACCCCACCCAGTTCGGGTTTGTAAAAGGCAGATCATGTCTCCAAACCTGATAGACTTCTTTGAAGCAGTCACCAAAGCCGTAGATGAGGGTAAGGTGGTTCACACAGCCTATCTAGATCTTGCCAAGGCTTTCAACACCATCCCCTACTCTGGAATTATAGATAAACTGACTAAACTAGGTATAAATCCCTATGTCACAAGATGGGTTGCAAACTGGCTCACTGACAGAACCCACACTGTGAAAGTAGCAGATTCCAAATCCAACTTCAGACCAGTGACAAGTGGAGTACCACAGGGTTCAGTCCTGGGTCCTCTCCTGTTTGGTATCTACTTCTCTGAAGTACAGGCCAACACAGAAGGTCTTTGGCTAATGAAGTTTGCAGACAACTGCAAACTAGGAGCCATAATCAAAACTCCAAAAGATGTGGACATCCTACAAAAGGGCCTCGCTGAGACAGATGCCTGGTGTCAAAGCCATGGCCTCAAGCTCAATGCCAAAAAGTGCATTGTCATCCCTTTTGGTAAAAACTCAGTACCCATGAACTACCACATAGGTGGTAGTCTACTTAACACCGAAAGTGTGATAAGAGACCTTGGGACACAGGTGGACAGTAGTCTCGCCTTTGATAATCACATCACCACAGTAGTCAGGAAATCCTTCTACATGTCACACCTTATCACAAAAGGTTTCTCATCCAGGAAAAAAGAGGTCATTGTTCCCCTCTACTCATCACTCATTAGACCCATTATAGAGTACAATGCCCCTTTTGGTATGTACCCCACAAGACATCTACTACAACTGGAAAGGCCACAGAAATACCTCACAAAGAGTATTACCGGCCTCAAAGAGATGCCCTATGCAGACCGTCTCAAAAAACTCCAACTTTACTCCGTTGCATACCGCCTACTCAAAGGCGATCTCTGCCTAACACACAAAGCTATGTCAAACCCAGAGCTTTTAGACATGCTCCACTTAAAGAAATCCTGACCTAAACCTCATCACCACAATAAACAGAACATGCTGGAGGGATAGATTCCTGTCCCAGAGACTTCCCATACTCTGGAACAAACTACCTATCTATATCAAACAAAGCTCCTCATTAGCACTCTTCAAGAAAAATCTTGATGACTGGATGGGAGATACGAAATTCACCCCGGGGATCATTTCTGTAGCTCTGCTCGACAGTGGGACAGGAAAATAATTTTCTTGGGTGGCGAAAGCTAGGGTGCCTTTGGTTAGGCTTATTTAGGCCCTAGGGCCAATAGCCTAGTACCTACCTATGAACCTATAATCCTTCCTAGTAGTAGAAGACAAATCAATCTGCCACTGTCCGTGATCATTTCAGCTTTTCACGAGGCTTACTTTTTGTAACTTGAACATTTGAACACTATTGATCCAAGCCAAATCATGTTTTTTTGTTAAAGCAAAAGTCTGATTACCATATCAGAACATCTCCTGTTGAAACCTCATCTAGACTCATCTGACAATAAAGTTATGGTGGTGCTTTAAATGTCACTAATTTATATCTTTTGATAGAAGTGGTCTCCTGTAGCAAGAAACAGATGTGCAAAATGAACTAGCCCATAGAAAATGTTGATATTTTAGTGGTGTATTTGCACTTAAAAAGAAAGCCTTATGAAAAGACTGCTGAAATAGCGTCAATGCTTTTATTATTTTTAACTTGTCTTTTATATAAGATCCTACAGCAGTTAAGTTAACCTAGGCTACAGTGCACATTCATTGTTTAGATTAACATCAGATAATTATATTTTTAACATGTTAAGGAGTAATAAATAAAGCATTAAACTTTGACATCTGTCACATTTAGCTAAGTCTGTAGCTGGGCTGCTTTTAAGACCACCCACACCCTCACACTTTATTACATTTATTTGTTATCACCAAAATACACTTTGACTCCATACCTCCTACACTAACTACATATGCAAATATTGTGACAGGTCATTAAAACAGTAAAAACATGTCACTATCATAGCTTTTTTTCATCCACTGCCATGGGTAGCAATTATTGAACTCCATATGCACATAAATGCATTTAAGTGCTGTATATGACCTAACCTATCAGCTAACAATCAGAATGAAGCAGGAAATTAAACAAATAAGGTAGCAACATTTAATTATCTCATAACAGATTGCTTGCCATGTTGAACTAGATATTTTTGTAAATGCTGAGTGTCAAGCTACATAATTCTGATATTCTTCACCACAGCTGGGGAAGTATCCTATTTTTCTGTTATACAAAGGTTTGCTACCTACTTTTGTTACATCAAAACCTTGTCAGTTATTTCTAGTCATACTATAAACTGTGCATAATGAAGAAATTTAATAGGTTCATGAGTTCATAGGTATATACTAGGCTAGTGACCACCAGTGTCTTTATAAGCCTAGCTATGAAATCCAACCCAGCCTTGTCCTATGTATCATGGGTGTTTATTAGAAAGGGGTATGTTAGGATGTTTCTAGAGATTATGTGGGGAGAGTATGCCCGTTTAGGCATTACTCTTTAACTCTATCTATCAGAGACATGGGGGCCAGACCAGGGGTAACTGACTTTGTGACTGGGGATTCCATGTTAAAAATCTGGTTTCACTGGATTCCTGGATAAGAGCTGTATGAACAAATTAAATTAGACAGAGGCAGCTCCTAAATGCTTTGGGTCCCTTCAAATTATCCATGGTATGATCCCACTTATTCTGAGTAGGGGTAATGTATAATTATTGACCATGGGATGAGTAAGGTCAATTTATTTCCAAATGGAATAGGTTATTTTAAGCACAAAAAGGGGAAATTGGCTAGGCTTAAAATATCCCACAAGGACAACTAGCCTTGTACTTAAGTATCGACCTTTTAGAATACCAAGTAAAATACAATTACTGTAACAAAAGGAGCTCCATGGGATACTGATTGCAGTGGTGGTATACACACAATGAATTAATAAACACTTACAACAAAGAACAAAGCATATATTACCCTCTAAGCAAAACATTAAATTATTAAAAGTAAGCATGTGTATGAATGATTTAAATATTCTAAAGAGGTAGCAAAAGGTCAAGCACATACAGCAGCTAATATACAATTCAAATATGCTTGACAGAAACCATTATAGCATCCACAATGAGAGATAGTTATAAGATATGCACACAGCTGAAAACTGTGAGCAGTGTCAGTCACTTGATACAGTATATATATATATATATATATATATATATATATATATATATATATATATATATATATATATATATATATATATATGCAAAAGTGAGGGATATTTAAAAAATATGGCAATCTGTATGTGCCTAATCTCAGAAGCTTAGCAGAGTCGTGTCTGGTGGGTGTCTGCCTGGGAATAACAGGTACTTTTTATAGTCATGGTTGAGTGGTTAAGGTGATGGAATAGAAACCCACTGGAGTCTCTGCACAGGGTTTGATCCTTCTGATTGCAAGTGTTTGCTTTCACTATTTTATTCTCTGGCAGTTAAAACAAATTACTAAAGTTCCAGCTTGTTAATTATCTACTTCTAGTGTCAGGGATACATGGTTTGAATCTTTCTATCTTCTTTTGCCTACTGTGCGACACTGAGCAAGGCATTTAACCAGACAGTACGTTTGGACATTTGGGATTTTTAGCAATGTTTCTAACCACACAGTAGTTTTGGACATTTGTGAGTTTTGGCAATGCTTCTTAATGGTCTACCAGAGTGCTTGCCTAGTAACTACCTATGAACATATTACCATATAAAAAATTTACATCAAAGACATTAAATGAAAGCACCTCCCTGACATATAGGGTATAAAGCACATAGCATTTCGGATGAGTGAGGAAAGGAACTCAACTAGAAGAAACCATGAGTGGGATGGATTATAAGACAAGGCCAAGAAAAGCAAGAGGAAAATACCCCAACATAGTAGTGAAATACAAAAAGCTGGTAACAAAACTAGTCACATGGTACTTTACATGCAAATCAGTCCTGGTGTGGGTTTTAAAGATAGCTGACGTAAAATGTTAACTCGGTACTTCCAAGAACTGCCCATGTCACCATATCACTAAACTTCTGAACAGTAAAAATCATAGTAATGATGGTCAAGAATCATAATAAAGTGCCAGAAACAAGTATTACTATCTGATTTGATTGGACAAAGCCATTTTTGATTGATCTTTTCCTTAGTTCACTGAGGCAACAAACAGACTTTCTGAGTATTAAGCAGCATGTGCTGCGGAATACTTAGCCCCGGCCCTGACCATACCTCTCAGCTGTCCAGATTTTATCAGAATGTCCAGATTTTCACCTCATAAAATTTGCGGTTTTGTGGCAAATCAGTGATGACTGAACTCATTAAATAATGATATATATTTGTGTGCATCAGACTTCAGTTCCTTTGGAAATGCACAATACAAACTCTGTTATTCTAGGATCCTTCTATGTTTAAATTTTAGAATAGAAATTTTTTCAAATCTGTCCATATCTTTGGGCCTTTGACCCCATTATTTTAGTTTTTTTCCAGATTTCTTGTGGTGTGAGGTTGAGAGATATGTCCCCCTGAAACTGCTTTTATATGAGAGAGACAGAGAGAGACATATGTTACTTTTTTATTGACCAAGAATAGACTGATATCAGTTTGGAGGGTGTGAATGGCTCACTCACCCTCACATTGAAGATGCAGGGGAGCCTCTCCCCAACAAAAGCACTGAAATTTAAGTGAGCCTGATTATAAACGGGGTTATTCTTATAGGTTCATAGGAGATTACTAGGCTAACGGCTCAAGATCCTTGGAAGGGGTGACCCTCATGCTGTTTGTTTTGTGGATATGCAGCAGCCCCATCAGGGCTGGATTTGTGAGTGCCTTGTAGATCAGGCACAAGTTGCTCCTTAACAGTCAATAGGAGACAGAGTAAAGGGAAAGGGCTTTCAGTCCATCCACATAAGACATGTTGTTTACACCCTATATTTTCTTTGGGAGAAACCTCTGAGGTCACTCCAGCTGTTGAAGGTGCCTGGTCAAGTACATTCCAAATGGCATGTTGTAGTCAATTATTAGTCTAATAAGAGCTATGTACAGTGGGACTAAAATCTCCCTAGATCTGGATGTCATATCTTTACTTATAAGTTGTGCCACATAGAATAGCTTTCTTACCACTATGGACATGTGACAGTTAAAATTTAAGCTCTCTACCTGAGTACACAGATCCCTTAACCCTAAATCCACCCTTAGGGGTGTGTTGTTAATGTTCTCGTTAGGAGAGGTATTTGATTTCCCAAAGGATAGGATAATGCATTTCTTCACTTTTAATTTCAGGCAGTGGTTCTTGCACCAATCATTTACCTGGTTTAGACCTTTCTGAAGAATATCTATGTCATTGGCGGATTCATTAATTGCCCCCACCTTGCAGTTGTCTGTAAATGTTTTAATTCAGAGGCTCTCCATATTGGCCTTGGCATCTGCCAAGTAAATTTCAAATAAGAATGGTCCCAAAACTGAGCTCTGTGGCACACCACTGTTAACTGGCCTCTTGCTGGAACCAGAATCACCCATTTTGACCATGTGTCCTGTCCGTGAGCCAATTGGCTGTCCATCTGGTTATATAGAGACTTATGCACAATTTTGTGTTTATTTATAAAAACCCGAGTGGCATATTTAAAGCCAAATTGGGTTGGGTCCAGTGTTTGAAGGTTTTCTATGTCATTGTTTATCTGGTCCATGAATCTTCTTTCCATGGCCTTACAAGTAAAACTAGTCAAGCTTATGGATCTGTAATTTCTCAGGTCAGTTGGTGGTTCACCTTATGGAGGGTTATGACCATAGCTATTCGCCACTTTGTCAGAACAAAGCCTGTCCCGAGCCTATGGTTAAATAGAGATCCTACTGGGCCTGATAGGTCACTATTCAGATTATTTAAGAGGCAACCTGTTATATCTTTGGGCGCCATTGATGCTATGTTTTTAGCTTTAGAAAGTGCAGTGGTGACCTGTTCTGTAGTGATAACTGGGGAAAGAGTGGCAGAGGGTATTTCTTGGGGGAGGACAAAGGGTGATGGGGGAGTGAAGTCTGAGCTAAATTTATTGGACAGCAGATTAGCTATGTCTGTCAGCTGGGCTTAGAAAATGCCGTCAATAACTAATTCCACACATTGCCGAGTGTTGTCCTTAAGATTGTGGACATAACTGAAAAATGCCTAATTGTTATCTTTAACTTTGTCGGCTATTTTTGCTTCAAAGTCAGCTTTCTGAGATTTTACTAGTTCCCTAATCTGCTTGCTTAAACTAATGAGGTATTTATTGCCCTGTTGTGCACATTCCCTATTACTTCTCAACAGGGTTTTCTTCTTTTATTGTACAATCTATTAAGAGCAGGGGTCTGCCAGGGAGGTTTGTTTGTGTAGTTTGATCTGGGCTTGGTACTGCCATTTCCATTCAGTTGTTTATGTGGTCATACAGGAATACAGTGCACTGCTCTGTACAGGCTACTGTGTCTTCTCGATTTGGCAATCTTTATGAAAGGGTTTACTAGATCCTTGTTTTAAAATCAAGAATATATGTTAAAATTATGTTTGGCTTTGCTGCATTGCTGCCTAATTAAGACCTCTCCAGCAGTCTGTCCAAGTTTGCACAAGATGCATACCAGTAAGGAAACCCTAATTATTTACAGTCTTGTTGTTTTTCTCTGCCCTGGTATTTCTCCCTGACCCAACAAATGTGTCCACGATGACCTAGGGGATGTACCATTTTTGAAACCTAAATTATGTGCAGTGGGCACCAGTGATATAGTACAAGATGCTGTCTTTCTAGCACCATGGCACTACCCCCTCTACCTGCAGAGCCAATCACAGGTCTTTTGGGACAGTGCCCAAACAGGATTATGTAAGCAAGGGCGGGAGGGACGCAGCAGTGTCTCAAATGTAATTTTAGGATGTAAGCATTGCCGTTTTCCCTTAAAGCAAAATAAATAAAAAAAATATTTGTTTTAAACGTATATATTTTTTATTTTACATCAAAGAATTGTGCCCTGGACAAGACAAAGACTGGGTGATTGCCCCATTTGCCCCACCCTAGTTACATTACTGACATTTCTGCACACATTCCATACTGCAGTCATGCTTGTAAGATGACTAATCTATGAACCTATGAACCTATAAGATGTACTTTGTGATGTGTACTTCACAAGTCAGTCATATGGGGCTATATATTATTGCTACATTATGGCACACATTAAAATAAGTAATCTGCATTACCACCATTGTATCGTGTGATCATTAGATGCTTTCATTCTTGCGGTCACTGTAATGGGCAAGTCGAAAAAGTATTCCTGCACTCTGTATGTGGCTTGCCTTATTTGCATGGGGTGGACCATAATATTGTTATTTCTGATCCAGTCTGCCCCTGTATTTGGCAGACATGTATGGCACAGTTAGCAGTCTGCCTCTGTGACACACTTGTCCTGCTTGAATACATGGAAAGGCGATGACATAAATAAGTGCACTATATTATACATGCTAAGTTTAATAACATTCCAGACACATACCAGTGTAGTGCCATTCTCTTGTGACTATACACATATGGGTGATACATGTGCATATGTTGCACACATTGTTGTGTCAATTTTTGTCTTTGATATGCCTCTTTACATACATGGCATATCACCGTAGTTGCTCTGTTAGTGACATTGGTATATTACAAGGTCAAATTGGCACTCTGCTGTTATGTATGATGTTTAAAGCTAATTTGTGTGTCATGTAGTACACATTTAAGTTCTGTTGTTGTAATATATGCCTCTGGTGTTAATATCTGCGTAGTTTGTCTCCTTGCTATATGGTGTTAATGACAACGACTGACATTCCACAATATCTTTTGGAAATAAATTATGTTATATGAATGCCACACATATTGAGTACCTGTATTGTGTGGACTTGTTATTTTAACAAACAACACTGTATTGTGTTTACAACTTCAATTCTGACATGTGTACACCTTTTCTATCTATTAAACATGTTAACATACATTTCCGATTTTCATTATGTATACTACAGCTGCATTGCTTTGTTTGACTGTACAGTTGTATACCCCTAACATTGACAGCACACAAATTGCCCATTGTAATGCAATATTATGAATGAGTAATTCTCTCGCAAATGGTGTGTCATAGTTGTATATACATAACTGTCCTTTGATCAAACAAACATGTTTATGTGTTATATTCTTATCACTTTCGGTGAGTCCACCACCTGTTGTCTTTGTCTTATGTTTGCATGGTAGTACAAATGGGTATGTGATATTCAGCCCTAATTTCTTTATGTACCTATGCTAATTGCTGTTTACTATTGCACATTACTGTATTGTTTTCCTTACTGCTGTGGACATATGTTGTTCATTCCCTTCCCCCTTATAGCTTTGCCCTGGGATTCATGAAGCTCGGCGTAAGGACGGTTTTAGCCTTGCGCCGAGCGTCCTCCTTACAGATGGTGCAGTAGCACCATATTAATGTTTATGAGGGCACACTGCCACACCCTCGACGTGTACAGGAAATGTGTGCGAGTGCAGGGAGCATGTTTAAGTGCTGTACGGAGGCTTAAACATGCCCCCACAGTTACACAACCTACAATGCTTACTATTAGAACCCGCCTCTAATAGTAAGCAATTAATTCAGTGTCCCTGGATACTGAAATGTATGCTAAGCATACAAGAGTGTCCACAAACACTGAAATAAAATCAAAGTAGTAAACACAGAAGCATGTAGTGGAATGTTGAGCCCTGTCCCTAGAACTATCACAATTAGATTCCCCGTGTCCCTATTTTACATTTGTATTGCTTCATTATTGAAAGTGTAAGCGAAGCGCAGCGTGTTTGCACATCGTTGGCCTCTACTTAGCATAGCGTACACATCAAAATCATCCAAATAGAAAATAACATGCAGAATCAATGTTAACGTCAACAGTGTAGTGGTTAGAGCATCCGCCTAACAAACAGGCATGCACGGTTTGAGTCCCACTATAGTACATATCATTTTCCATGTGGAATGTGTATATGAACATATTTATACATCCTTTTGCTGTATAACCTACATAATAACATGTAAATGTGAACTGGAGTACTGCATGAAATGTTTAACTAATGTCATTCAATCAAAGAGGTAGTGTCATAATGAATAAGGCACCAGTAAGTAGGTGTAAGCACAAATAAGCAGTAGTAAACATATATGAGTACCAGTAAGCAAGTCTAAGTGCATTTGCGTGGGTGTAAGCAGTGCCCACACACATAAGTGCATTTGCATGGGTGTAAGCAGTGCCCACACACATTAAGCGTAGTAGAAGCTAACCGAATTTAACAAACTGTAATTGGAAGATAGCAAAGCCTACCATCGCACAAACATGCACACACCCCTTACAACTGCTTAAAAGTACTTTAATCACTCTGTATCCAATGACCCTTATTCTGGCAGCAACAAAATAAATGGCCTCTGCAAAGGCAAACCCAGGACCCTGCACACCACAGCCAATGTGATTTACCACTAAGCCATGGCAGATATACATAAATCTGATGTTATCACAAACATATTGCCCAGCACAGTCATGCAACAGCATAGGAAATGTATATAATTATGTAGATGTATGTGCATGTGTATGTACAGATATATAATACACACATACACACACACACACACACACACACATATATATATATATATATATATATATATATATATATATATATATATATATATAAAGAATGAATGTTGTGACAATAAAGCATACAAAAAGAATGAGAAGGGAATCAACAGCAACCCCAGTATTATTTAGTGCTGTCAGCTTATGTCATATCAAGCTGGGCAGGGGTGTGCAAATCACTGCTACTCACACCACAGGCAGGACACTTCCAGTGGGAGCAACATTGTCGATCTGATAAGTCTACTTTACAAACAATCACAGGGTAGTCCCTGGTGGGACTACCCAAAAACTGCTAGGCGGTGTGAACTTCCGACCATTACACAAGCAAAGGCAGGTATGTTCAAGGACCAAATATTTGGAGAGCCTGATGATACATGGGTTGGGACAACATACGTGTAGGATCCCTAACGCTAGGGAGAGAGCAATGTGTGGAGTTTTGTCATGGCTGTGATAGCAACCAGAGAATGGATGGTTTGCGTGTATGTCGAACTCGGGTGGGGTGGAGGAACCATGGGTATGAAATTATGGATTCAGGCATGTCAGGGTTGGATGGCCTGGTTCTAATTGGACCGCCTCGTGGAGGTCAGTGATTTCGTTATAAGTATATATGCATACACACATGCATACATGTATATGTAGAAGTACATTCCCTGTAACACGCATTCCTTTTGCAGACATAAATAACATGAAAGGACCTCTACAAACCTCGACGATAGATAGAATAATAGGTTGTGCATAAGAGGGAAGGGCCGAATCTTCAAAAATGCAGAAGTGTGTACTTTGTGCGAAAATCAAAAAATAAATTGTGAGGACATTCTCACTATGAAATAATGGAATCATCCCTGTGATCTGCCTGCTATGGCAACGCCAGTCACGAAACCGGTCCTATTTGTAATATAATGTTGCCGAACTCGTACATTACTAGCTCTCATGTGTAACGTGTGCGTTAACACATAGTCATAGTTATTAATTTATTGTAGTGTCTTGTTAACAGGAGTAATGATGTAATAAAGTATAGAGTCGAATCTTGAAATAAAGACATGTGTGTCCCAGGTGGGACAACCCAAAAATTGTGAATAGTGTCCTATTGGTCACTCATTTCACCACTGTTTGTGGACTAAATGTTTGGGATGTCTGAGGATACATGGAGTGAGTCAACCCATGGGATGGGTCTACAGGAGTAGTGAGTGGTCAATGTGCAGTGGTGTGGATACACCATGTATCCAACTGAAGAATGGATGACTGCTGTGTCAGTGAAGTGTTGGGGTGAGTGTTTGGGGGACTAGGATCCATGGGTATATGGGTATATACGCAAATGAAGCAGCACAGCAATAGTGTAGTGGTTTAAGCATAAATAAGCAGTAGTAAGCATATATAAGCACCAGTAAGCGTGTTTAAGTGTGTTTGCATGGGGGTATGCATTGCCTACACAGATTAAGCAAAGTAGAAGCTAACTGAGTGTAAGAAACTGTAACCGGAGGTTACAGACTTATATATACATATATATATATATATATATATATATATATATAGATATAGATATATATATATATATATATATATATTAGATATATATATATATACATATATATATATGTGTGTGTGTGTGTGTGTGTGTGTGTGTGTGTGTGTGTGTGTGTGTGTGTGTGTGTGTGTGTGTGTGTGCGTGTGTGCATAGATATACACATATACAGCTATGATAGGAAGCAGCACACAAGAATGACATATGTTCACAGGCTATGCCAATGGAAGTGAGGGGACCAAGCAAGAAACATGTAACATGTAGCATGGCCCCCCCCAGCGAGACAGAGGAAACATACACACAAACCCACAAACAATGTAAATAGTCCACTGCTCCCCAGACCACAGGCAGGAGAGAACCAGGGGGGTACAGAGTGCACCTGTGAAATCTAATCTTGGAACACAGACAGGATCGTCCCTTGCGGGACTCCCCAAAAATTGACATATAACCAAAGGAAGGTGATATGACCATTCTGGCTGGGGTGGGTACATACCCAGAATACAAGGGTGGGAAAGCCTGATGACCCATGAGTCGAGACAATGTATGACGTGGGTCTTGTGAAGTGGAGAGTGGGCAGCATGTAGTGCTGTGTTCAGACCCAACCTGCACCCAGAGGAAGGATGGGTGCTGTAGAGGAGGTGCAGGTGGGGGAACTATGGCTAGCTAGTTATGAGTCTAGGTGTGCAGGTGTTGGCTGATGTGGGTCTATACGGACAGCCCCAGAGATGTGAGCAAAAGTGTTCATTGGGCAGAGGCATTGCCCAATGTGCAGCCCCCCTCGCTACGAGTCCCACTGCAGCAAAGTCTAATCTACATGGCAAAGAATGGAATAACCAGATGTAGATGTATATATGTAGAGGAATGTGTGTGTATATCTACCCATAGCTACATGGAGATATACCTCTCCCTCTCCGTAGTACAAATGTATACATACAGAGACAGAATACAAATACATACTTCCATATAGATATATACATATGCAGAAACCCATACACCCATATGTTGTTAGATATACATAGAGCGCAATATATAAATATATACATATATGCATACATATACAGATATATATGTATATAGTAATGTAGATATATATATATATATATATATATATATATATATATATATATATATATATATGTGTGTGTGTGTTTGTGTGTGCAAATATACACATGTAAATAGCTAGGATATGATACAGCAGTTACGAATTACATATGTTCACAGGCCATGCAAATGGGGGTGAGGGGTCCAATCAACAAACGTGTAACACGTAGCATCAACCACCCCCACCTAGACAGGTGAAACATACAAACACATGATACAAGTAAACACACCACTGCTTCCAAGACCACAGGCAGGATACTACCAGTGGGAGAGACCTGCCAGGTCTAATCTTGAAACAAAGACATCAATGTCCCTTGTGGGACATCCCAAAAATTAATAATCATAGGAGTCAGTCCCTGTAATGATTCATCCAACCAGGCTGTATACGTACATGGGTCAGTAGGTTGTGCAAGCCTAATGACCCATGGAGCGACACAATGTACGACATGCGCCCTGACACGTGGAGAGTGGGCAGTGTGTAGTGGTGTGGTTAGACCCCACCTGCACCCACAGTAAGGATGAGTGCTGTAGCGTATGGGCAGGTGGGGGAACTATGGGAATGCAATTATGGGCCTAGGCTTGCAGGTGTTGGCTGGCACAGTTGTATTAGGACCGCCCCGGGGATGTAAGTAATATTCCGAAATGGGCAGAGCTTACGCCCATACCTCTCAACCCCTAAGAGCAAAACCACTGGACAGAACATAAACCATTGGGGGAACAAATAGGGACAGAAAGCACATAGTCCACTTACAACCTTAGAAAGCTGATAGAATAATAGGTTATGCATTAGCATGACTCGGCTGAAGGATGTGGGGTCCTAAACTCAATTACTTGTCTGTATTTAATGGTGTCAGTTCCCGGGTATTTGCCAGACAGGTGCAGATTGTAATAGGAACACACGAATAGTATGAAGCAAACTCTGGATAGGCCGTGGATTCTGTACAGTCAACCAGCATGCTTACGCCTAATGGGCAACCATTCCCGATATGCTTCCCACCACAGCACAGTCCAGTTTATATGGCTAGGTATGGTATAACCATATCTGTCATTGCATAACCCACTACACAACACCTACGAACACATGGTCGCAACACCTCACTGTAGGCATGTAAGCTGATGTAATAGGCATCACAAGATATTATTGTAGTCCTCACCCCCACCCATGGGTGTGAGTGTCTAATGCAAACAACAAATGCAGTGCATTTGCAAGTGCAGGAGCAAGCAGGTGTAAGCCTGTTTGGCCACTGGTATGCGAGTACCACACTGGTGAAGCAATGCAGAGGCTAACTGAGTGTAAGAAACTGTAACCGGAGGTTAGCATTGCTTAGCTCCATGCAAACCTGTGCACACCTGCTCACAGCTGCTTTAAAGTGCCTTAATCACTCTGTACCCAACAGCTTGTTTTCTGGCCAGCAACAAAATAAACAGCCTCTGGAAGACTAGAAATCAGGACCCTGCATACCACACTCACAGTAGTTAACCACTACGCCATGACAGCAATACATGTAAAGGAGGTATCAGCAAACTAATCCTAACCACAGGGAATCAAATCAAACATGTGAACTGAATCTATGTACAGTGTAATGTTCTATAACCTGCAACAGACCATAAATATGTGAATTGGAGTACTGCAATAAACATACAGTTGAGGTGTCACTGTAATAAAGTTATGAAGTCCCCAGGACCCCATACAGTGTATGTACACATGACTCACGGATACCAGACACATATATAAGCTGTAATGAATAAGACATAGCTTAGCCTTTTCAAAACCGGCCAATTACGGAAAAGTGCGGTAATCCGGCCCTACTTAAACTGAAGCGGCAGGAATATGGCTCATAACTAGTTGTAGCATCCCCCTGCAGGCAGAATGGCTGGAGTGGGAGAAGGCACTCACTTTAGTTTGCAGTGCTGGGGCATCCAGGAGTCCAAATTCATGGTATGGCTCCTGGTAAAGCACCATGACAGGAGACTACTGCAGGGCCAGTACCAGGGCTCACAGTACAAAACAGAGGCCTGGGACAGTCTCACCCATGACCTCACTAGTGCCACAGGTATCCCCCGGACTGGGGAGCAGGTCAGGCACCACCATGCAGATCTGAAGCAGCAGAGGTAGGATGTCCTGAAACAGTGGATCCAGGAAGCAAGGCAGATGCAGAATGCCCCAAAACTGAGTAAGTACTCCTTCCACTACGTAGTTAATAATTGCCTAGCTTGTGTATACTATGGATAGATATGGCTAAATATCACTGTACTTCTCTGACAGCTGCAGATGAGCATGCTTTGAACCAGCAAGCCTATGATGGTAGGCTGCAAAGAATGCGTCACGAGGCAGGTTAGTAAATAGCCTGCATGTACTGTCATAACAAATAAATGTAAGAGCCTCAGAAAGTGTTGTATCAGTATACAGAATTGTGTAATATGCTGCAAATAAAGGTGTAACCCCTGCATTGGTTCTGTTTACTCTACAGTCATATTTTGTTGTACTGTTGCAGTTATTAAATAGTACTGTTGTAGTAAGCAGTGTTACCCATACTGTGGTATACAGATAAAATGTGTATGAAGTGCTGTATAACAATATTGGAAGTGCAAACAGGTCAGTCATATTAGACTAAATACATTGCAAAGCCTCACAACAATTGCCTGATAGCATAGTGTACAGTGATCTTAACTGTAATGCTTTTGTCACACACAGCAGGACTTTGGATCCCAGGAGTGCCAGTAAGTTGTATGCATAATCATTCCACACAACTGCACACGGTTTGTTAGAATGTTCAGAGAGAAAGCTGTATACATATATACACTTAACAACTGTACAGAGTTTGCTAGAATGCTCAAATAGAAAGTGGTATGCATATTCATACCCTTCAACTGTTCCAATCTGCCCAGTATGTCCTGATAAATGGCCCACATCAGCTGCCTTTTGCCCTGTTCCCCTAACAAATTAGTGTGATGATCCAAGAAATGTAGGCAGCTGTTAATGACATATAATTGATAGTCAAACCTGTACATTGTCAGAGAATGTACATGCAGACATACCTGTCATCCCAGCATCTCACCCAAAGTGTATGACAGCAGTCTCAAAACATGTTGCATTAACACCTGCATCTTGTCAAGCCTGTACATAAGACACATATCCCGTACATACTAATCTACAAACATACCATTGTACAATATAATGCCATTGGGTAGTGTAATAATACATGTAAGGGACATACCACTGCAGTGACTATGAATATTGTGGGAACTACAAGGATTTATTAGTTGCTAATTGAACTCTCTCTCTCACCCCTACCATATGTGCAAAAATAACTGATTTACACAACTCATTTGGAATGTCTACACTTCTAACCTTTGTTGGGACATATGTCCTATTGGTTTATAAATATTCACATCTGTTTCTATGCATGTGCCATGTTAAAATACTCCATGCATGTGTTCTGCCTGCTCTGCAACTATTTTATATCTGGTGCCCTGGGTAATGGGAATACCTATGCATGCTGTTATAACTAATCATGAATGCTGTTGACTATTACTAACCCATATCTGCCTTAAACATGCTACAACATAGCTCGTATGGGAAGGCCAGTCCCAGCGGACCCAACTGTCCCACCTTAGCTGGCCATGGCAATGGGCAGCAGCGCATCTGGGGCCCAGCCTGGGACCTCGTTGTCCGTTGGCCCTGCACCACCTTCATGTGGAACCGCCACAGGGGATGGGGCTCGACCCCCCCCCCGGGAGTGGGAACACTGTCACCCGTGGTACAGTCCACGCCGTGGTGCATAGGGAGCTCAACAGGGTTATTTGAGACTGCCTATGCCAGCTTGAGGGCCAAGTGGCACAACTAGAGGGTGAGCCTGCCCCTACTAGACAGCCCCCAGCACAGCCACCTTCTGGGCTGTGAAAGTGCAGTGGTGACTGCCCATGGGTGGGGACCTCAGTCCCATTGTATCCATTTGTGGGCTCATGGGCTTGCGACTTCCAAACACCCCTCCCCGTCCAAGGTGTTTCCTCCCACATGTCATATACTGCCCCTGTACATGTCTTGTTTGGCTTGTCTGTTATCCTATCCAACCTATCCTCCCTGATCATGCCTACTCTCCTTCCCCAACATCCCACTCTCACCTAAACATAATAGAAAAAAAGGGCAATCTGTTCCCACAAAAAAAGCATGCCCCATACATAGCTGTCCATTTTGCACACATGTCCACTGGACACATGTAAATGTTTCTAATTGGCATCACAACATACTTTTGTTGTCCTCTCCCCTCTCTCAGGGTTGTGAATGTCCAAATGTACCACCAAATTTATTGCATATGCACAGCCGTTGCTGTAGAAGAAATGGACAGTTATGGACCTTCCTTACACCCTTCCTGCACATCCGTAGCTACCTTGCCTACTGTCTTTCCCTCTTTGTGCCCCTTTTTCACCACTTTCCTATCACCCCACTTTTCTTTTCTTTTAAAGAAATTATTGCGGGGGTAAGTGGGAGTAAGCAATTTTAAGCAGCAGTGAGCAGGTTTCAGCCTGTTTGCACTGGGGTAAGCACTGCCTACACAGGTTAAGCAATCAAGAAAGTAACTGAGTGTAAGGACCTGTAATGAAAAGTAACCAGTGCTTACCATCACGCAAAGCCGCACACACCCACTCACAAATGCTTAAAAGTGCCTTAATCACTCCACATCCAATGGCCCTTCTTCTGCCCAGCAACAAAATAAACGGTCTGTGCAAGGCTCGAAACCAGGACTCTGCATACCACAGCCAATGTGATTTACCACTAAGCCATGGCAGATGTACAGACATTGGATATTATTACAAACATATCAACCAGCACAGTCATTCAACAGTATAGGAAATGTATTTCATTATATAGATGTATGTGTGTGTGTTTATGTCCAGAAATATATACATACATAGATATAGATATATATAGATACATCAAGAACATACCATGTGACAACACTGTATTAAAAAGAATGAAAAGGGAAACACCATCAACTCCTGTATTATGTAGTGGTGTTGTCCTATGTAATAGCAAGACTCCCTCAGACAGACATGTGTCATTAATACACGCAAACATTTGTACATTACCCAAATACATTACTTTGTGCATTTTATTTACATTAACAAAACAGTTCCTGTCCAATCATTATGTGAGAACAGTACTCTTTCAAGGTGCTGTGTGCAACATCATCATCATTAAAAAGTTAAATGGGGTAACCATAGAGAGACCAGTAGTGTTGTATGTACAATGGGGTTATCTGCATCACGTGTACCTGGAACCTTTAGGAGCCATGCGCATACCAGGATTCTGTGCTTGAGAGAGGGGTGAGGACAACAGTAGTATGTTGTGATGCAAATTAAAAAGGTTACATGTGTCCAGTGGACATGTGTGTGAAATGGACAGCTATGTATGGGGCAAAAGTTGTTCTGGGAACAGATTGGCCTATTGTTTCTGTTTTCGTAAGGTGAGAGTATGATGTTGGGGAAGTAGAGTAGGTATGCTCGTGGAGGATAGGCTGGGTAGGATGACAGACAAGACAGACAAGACAGCATACAAGGGTGGTATATGACACATGTGGGGGGGATACACCTTGGACGGGGAGGGGTGTTTGGCAGTCACAAGCCCATGAGCCCCCAAATGGAAACAGTGGGATAGAGGTCCCCACCCATGGGCAGCCACCACTGCACATTTACAGCTGCAAAGGTGGATGTGCTGGGGGCTGTCTAGGAGGGGCAGGCTCACCCTCTAAATGTGCCACTCTGCCCTTGAGCTGGTGTAGCTGGCCTCAAGACCCTTTACCGAGCCCCCTACACACCACGGCCTAGACTGTACGATGGCTGACAGGTTCCTGTCTGGACCTGCTCCCAGGGGGGGCAAGCCCCATCCTCAGTGGTAGTTCCACCAGAAGGTGGTGCAGAGCCAACAGAGGTGGAGGTCCAAGGCTGGGCCCCAGACATGCTGGTGCCCAGTGCCATGGCCTACTGAAGTGGGACAGGTAGTTCTGCCAGGACCTTCAATCCCATACAGCCTATGGTGTTGCAGTTTTAACACAGATAAGGCTTAGTGATAGTCAACAGCATTCAGGATTACTTATAACAGCATGCATAGATATTACCATCAACCCAAGATACCAGATGTCATACATTTGCAGAGGGAGCACAACACAAGCATATATACTGCATGACATCTGTCCAAAGCGTAGATGACTTGTGGATGCAGCTATGAACAGTGGTCCATTATTGTCATGCCACTGTGATAACCTCAGACAGTGACTGTCATACCGCTGTTCCATGTGACGTATGTCCAATCAGGGATGTGATGGCAGTAACTCTCATCACTGTCACTGTGTACTGACTGCAATCCTTACACTATGCTTCTGCTGTTCACAGATGTGTGTTCTGTGAGTAACACAAGAAACAAATGGTTCGACACACTGACCAGTCCACAGATGACCCTACAGATGGAGGTTTTCTTGTCAGTTATTAAAACATGCAGACTAGCCATTACCACACACAACCTGTTAAACTGGCAGTAGTCTGAATGAAGCATAGCTACACTAACATGCTGTAGTCATGTCTGGCACATCACCCTCCTGTCTTTAGGCTATTTTCCAATGTGTATGTTGTTTGAGGAATATCCAGATTTTATCTGTGATGCTGTTTACCAAACACCAGATCCAAGTTCCACTCACAGAGACTGTCATGGGCAAACACCAACATGATGTTCCTAGATATTGTACTGTGTTTCCATGCAATTAGCTATGGGAATGTCACCACAGCTGTTCCACTTGCAATCCGCTAGAGGGGGACTGCAATAGGTGCAGAGACCATCACCTGATCATGACCATCACTTACAAAACACAAGCTGCTGCTGAGCAGGTGTACATCTCCACACCCACCAGAGAGTGTGTGTGAGGGACAGACAGAGGCAAAGTACATCAGAGAAGGGCTGGGAGACTAAAACCTAAGCATCTTCTGTCACACACCTACCAGTACAGGGGTTGAATCCCCTGACTGACTAGCCATTACTATTACAAGTGCATGCAGTTACTCCATGTGCCACATAGCTGATATGGTGTGCTGTAAGAACATATATGTGTGCTGATGAGCAACATCTGCAACAGAGATGTAGACATACATTAGGTGTAGCACACATGGCTGTCCACATGAACAGATGCCATTGTCAACACAACCACACTCTCTAAGGGACTCAGACACATTGGCACACTTTGGCAGGCTCACAAATACACTTCCTAACTACTTACTTTGCCACACTACAGTAATGCACAGGTATTACATGTACCATAGAGGTTGTCCTGAGGTTCTATGGGCTAGGACATGTGAACGTGTCTGACATCAGTTGGTATGCCAATGGGAGTTATACTAGGTGTGACTTTGGTTGGGAACATCATACCCCACATGCAGACACAAGGTGCCAGTACTGATATGCATGTGTGCATTGCTTCATGGGTGTGTAGTGGTTGGCTGTGCAAGATGGCTGTACAAGGCTGGGTGAGGGGTAATCCTTGGCATTAGGCCACCTGAAAATGGTCTGCAATGTGGTTCAGGGGTGTAGTGTCTGCAATGTCCCACACAGATGGGTATTGTATTAACTGTCCTGTCATCCTGGTTACTATTGTGTGTGGCCATTGCTTTGCAATGCATGCCATGTCTTTGTTTGATTGTCCTTGACATGGTCATTGCCTGGGATGTGCATGTCCCACATTAATGTACAGTGACATGTTTAAGTGTACCTGGTTTACCTGGCACATGTTATGTACACAGACTGTTATCAAATGTGCTAATCCTGGCCTGGTGTGGCAGTACCTGCTAATACACAGCAGGTTGACCCTGCACCTGCATTGATAGCAAGATACAGGTATTCCCTGGTGTCAGTGGCATCTGTCCATACAGGGTATGTGTGTAAGGCATTGTATGTCCTTTGTGAATCACATTTGATGGCACCACATATGTTGCAAGCATCCAGTGGGGAACATAGTGAAGGCACATTATCCTCAATTATGTGCCTATTGTACTGGTGGACAAGGTGCCATGCCCTCTGTAGCCCACTGCAATCACACCATGCCTACCATCTGTCAACAATGTGCAGGGTACTAGCAACATAGCTGGATTTTCTAGACAAGTGTGTTTGTGTATGACACATGGTTTCAGACCATATTCTGGGTAATAGTAGGGTTGGTTACTTTGTTCAACAGGCCTTTTGCCAGATGTAGGGGTATGACTTGCCAACCCAGTCTCTTGACTGATTGAAATCTGTAATCCTTGTGAGGTGGACATTGTGACATATAATATGGCCACCATATAGGAAAACTACAAAACCCGCTCTTCAACATGTCCAGTGGTTAAACATTCACAGCCACCTCCACACAGGCTCTGACTAACAGTCACACACAAACACACACACCTGCCATGTCTTGGAATAGAACTCCTACCTAACTAGTTTATCACACTACAGCATTACGCAGTTATAGCACTTGCTACAGAGATTACTGGGCTACCCCATCCCCAAAGTTGTATTTCATAAGGAATGACATCAACAGGTTTACCAAACTAGGGCATTTCAAATTTCCT
This sequence comes from Protopterus annectens, assembly GCF_019279795.1. Classification (NCBI taxonomy): domain Eukaryota; kingdom Metazoa; phylum Chordata; order Ceratodontiformes; family Protopteridae; genus Protopterus; species Protopterus annectens. The sequence continues at coordinate 1,608,952,009 of NC_056729.1, read as the reverse complement.
GCAAGTGAGTAGCCCAAAGTGCATTGCTCACAAAACAGACAGGGAGACACACACAACTAACATGTGTGAGTATAGAACCCATGACCAAGATCTATATCACACTACTGCATGGAGATGTTATAGGACGCACCACGAGGATTACTAGGGAACTTGTTCCTCAGAGGTGTATTTGAAAAGGAATGACATCAGCAGGATTACCAAAGTAGGGCATTGTAAATGTCCTGCGAGTGAGTAGGCTATAATGCATTGCTCCCTACACAGACATTGAAACACACACAAAACATACATAACTGCCATGGTTGTGGATGGAACCCTACCACCGTTCTAAATCACACTTCAGCAGTACGCAGTTACCCAACGCTCTACAGAGATTACTGGGTTACAGCAGTCCCAGAGGTGTATTACTAGGTGGGTGACATCAGCATCCTTGCCAAAGTTGAGTGTATGAATTGTAAGGAGTGTGCGTACTCTAAAATGCATTGTTCCCTTCTCAGGCATACAGAGACACACACAGTTGGCAAGTCTGGGATTAAAACACCTACCAAACTAGCTTATCACACTACAGCATTACACAGTTACAGGGCGCGCTGCAGAGATTATTGGGTTACAACACTCTCAGAGGTGTATTTCTAGGTGGGTGACATCAGCATCCTTGCCAAAGCTGAGTATATGAATTGTAAGGAGTGTGCATACTCTAAAAAGCATTGTCCCCTTCTCAGGCAGACAGAGACACACACATACTTGGCAAGTCTGGGATTAGAACAACTACCAAACCAGCTTATCACACTACAGCATTACACAGTTACAGGACACGCTACAGAGATCACTAGGTTACAGCACTCCCAGAGGTATATTTCTAGGTGGGTGACATCAGCATTCATGCCAAAGTTGAGTATGTGAATTGTAAGGAGTGTGCATACTTTAAAAAGCATTGTTCCCTTCTCAGGCAGATAGACACACACAGTTGACAAGTCTGGGACTAGAACACCTATCAAACTAGTTTATCATACTACAGCATTACGCAGTTACAGGACATGCTACAGAGATTACTGGGTTACAGCACTCCCAGAGGTGTATTTCTAGGTGGGTGACATCAGCATCCTTGCCAAAGTGGAGTATATGAATTGTAAGGAGTGTGCGTACTCTAAAAAGCATTGTTCCCTTCTGAGGCAGACAGAGACACACACACTTGGCAAGTCTGGGATTAGAACACTTATCAAAGTGGCTTTTCACACTACAGCATCGCACAGTTACAGGACACACTGCAGAGATTATTGAGTTACAGCAGTCCCAGAGGTGTATTTCTAGATGGGTGACATCAGCATCCTTGCCACAGTTGAGTATATGAATTGTAAGGAGTGTGCGTACTCTAAAAAGCATTGCTCCCTTCTCAGGCAGCCAGAGACACACACAAAGTTGGCAAGTCTGGGATTTGAACACCTACCAAACTAGTTTATCACACTACAACATTATACAGTTACAGGACACGCTACAGAGACTACAGGGTTACAGTATTCCCAGAGGTGTATTTCTAGGTGGGTGACATCAGCATCCTTGCCAAAGTGGAGTATATGAACTGTAAGAAGTGTGCATACTCTAAAATGCATTGTTCTCAGGCAGAAAGAGATGCACACACTTGGCAAGTCTGGGAATAGAACACCTACCAATCTAGTGTATCACACTACAGCATTGCACAGTTACAGGACACGCTACCAAGATTACTAGGTCAAGCACTCCCAGAGGTGTATTTCTAGGTGGGTGACATTAGCAGGATTGCCAAAGAAGGGCATTTTAAGTGTACTGTGAGTTGTACAGGTCTTTTAGCTTTGTGTACCCACTGCTTACTGTTGCGAAAACACATAGACACCCACTTAAAACTGTCTTATTCAGTCCTAAATGACATTATCAACAACCCTTGCAGGTGTTGAACCCTGGACCATGCACCCCAAGGTCACTGGACTTACCACTAAGCCATCTCGGTTTTATACATGTTTAGTCATTTTTGTAATACACATTTTACTACAGGTATTCCACAGTACTGAAAACAAATGGGACAGTCACTTTGCGTACATATGTACAGTACCCTTGAATGTACTGTACTCTGTGAAACAACATAGACAGGTCTACATATCTACAACTGTTATAACTAAATACTAAATACATATATGCACTTACGGGATGTGTACACACACACACACACACACACACACACACACACACACACACACATATATATATATATATATATATATATATATATATATATATATATATAAATATATGCATATACACAGACACAGCTATAGCCATATATATAAACATGACTGAACACCCTTCGTGGCACAGAAGGGTTCCAAAGGAATTGACATGTACACAAAACAGAGGCAACTCTTGTATTATAACATTTAAATCTTAATCAGTTCACCAGAGAAGGGATAGTTGTTGTGTATGTGGAGTTTGGGGTGGGGAATAATGGCTAAGGAAATATACCCCTGGGATTGTGGAGTTTGGGTGGGGGAATGATGGGTATGGAAATACACCCCGGGGACCACTTCTGTGTCACTGCTCGACAGTGGCACAGGAAAATAACATACCCAACAGTAATCATTCTTCACTGTCTATTCCTTTCTATTCCTCACTATGTAATAAGTTGTAGACTCCACTCACCACAGATTACTACTATGGTGTGCAGCATGTTAAAATACATAACACATGTGTATGCCTGGCTACAGGGTAGTCACACACACACAAACACACACACACTTGCCAGTATTGTGCTTACAAGTCTTGCCTATGTAAAGGTAACTAGTAGAGTGGTATGCAGTTGGGGTATGTGCCACAGAACCCATACAATTACATTTAATCTGATTCTGCTTCTGAGCTGGGTGACATCAAAGGACTGATTCCTTTGAGACAGTTACCAAGGCTATAGATGAGGGAAAGGTGGTCCACACAGCCTACCTTTACCTTGCAAAGACCTTCGACACCATTCCTCACTCATGTATTATAGACAAGCTCACCAGCCAGAATATAAACCCCTACATCATGACATGGGTTACCAACTGGCTCATGGACAGAACCCACATGCTAAGAGTTGTGGGAGTTAGGTCTGACTCTAAACTGGTTAGAAGTGGCATTCCCCAGGGCTCAGTCCTAGGACCCCTCCTGATCGGCATAAACTTCTCAGAGGTACAGACAAGCACAGGAGGACTATGGCTGACCAAGTTCACAGATGACTGCAAACTAGGGGCTATAACTGACTCTCCGGCTGACACAGACATCCTCCAAAAGGGTCTCACTGAGACAGATACCTGATATCAAACCCATGGCCTCAAGCTAAATGCAAAAAAGTGCATAGTCATCCCCTTTGGCAAAAACAAAGTACCCACAAACTACCACATAGGTGGTAGCCCCCTAAATACGGAAAACATAATAAGGGATCTGGGGACTCAAGTAGATAGTAACCTCTCCTTTGATAATCACATTGCCAAAGTGGTTAGAAAATCCTTCTATGTGACCCACCTAATCACAAAAGGGTTTGCATTCAGATCAAAAGAGGTCATTGGGCCCCTCTAATGCATCACTCATCAGACCCATCATAGAGTACAATGCCCAATTTGGGATGTACCTTACAAGACACCTGCAATAACTGGAAAGACCACAGAAGTACCTCACGAAGAGGATCACTGGCCTCAAGCAGATGCCCTATGCAGCTCGACTGAAGAAACTCCAGCTGTACTCGGTTGCATACTGCCTACTCAGAGGTGATCTCTTCCTGACATACAAGGCCATGTCCAACTCAGAATTGATGGACATGCTCCACCTAAAGAAAACCGTATCCCCTCGAGCCACACGCTCCTGGGATCTAAACCTCACCACAACAATAAATAGGACATGCTGGAGGGATATATTCCTGTCCCAGAGACTTCCCATGCTCTGGAACAAGATTCCAATCTATATTAGGCAGAGCTCCTTGCTAACCCTCTTCAAAAGAAACCTTGACGAGTTGATGGGAAACAGAAAGTTTACCCCAGGGATCACTTCAATGGCTCTGCTGGACACAGGCACAGGGAACTAATCTAAGGGGGTGACGAAAGCCAACACATTCCAGCTAGGCTTATAAATACCTTCGGGCAGATAGCCTAGTACCTACCTATGAACCTATTACTTGCAGTGGGGAGGGGGGAAAAGGGTGGATTAGCAGATGACAAGGATAAAGCCCAGTGCAAAACGTGGTTTCTCTTTGGAAAGCAGTAAAACCCACTGTCATGACAGGATGCAGACACAAATACACACACACTCAGACATTTGCTGACACACACACACACACACACACACACACACACACACACACACACACACACACACACACACACACACACACACAGTTGCCAGTGGTGAGATCAGAACTCTTGCCTATCTACAGATCACTATTACAGTACTACGCAGTTACGAGACACGTCACAGAGATTACACAATTCAAGGCAGTCAGAATGCCCTTCTAAGATTGAGGACATCAACAGGGATACTGACAGTTAAGATGTACATAGCTGTAAACCTGTGTGTTTAAAGTAGGAGTCCTTTACAACCTGTATGCCCAAACAAGACACATCATCTGCAGGTAAGACATAGGTAGGCCTGAGAGGTATAGTTGTGGCACAACAAGCCCTGAACTGGAGTATGCCCATCTGTGGAATGGACAACTACTATCACTATACAGTGGTCATGCTCATACACTTAGAAACAAAGGGCTTGTTTGGATGCACTGACTTAAATTATACAAGGTGGCAGTGGGTACGCTCATACACTTAGTAGCACAGGGCTGTTTGGGTTGCACTCTGATTCTAACCACAGAAGGCCACAGTGTGCATGCTCATACACTTAGATGTACAGAACATGTTGTATTGGACTCCTATTGTAAACACACAGGTTTACAGCTATGTACATCTTAACTGTCAGTACATATGCACATCATACAGGTTTACTACCAGATACCTGTATGTGGCCCATAAATTATATATCTGCATCTGTGCTGTGTGATACACATGCATACATGTACATGATGTACTGCCATATATATGTGAAGTATACACAATCATGCATGTGTGGAAGTGACAGACAGTTTGCTAACTGGGACACACAGGTGGCTGCAAAGTACAGCATGTGTCACACACATTGCTGCCCTGAAAGGCATACATTGATATCAGGTTGTGGACAGTGGCATTATACTTGGAACAATGGCATGTGCAAGCATAATATGTGAGTCCCATTGTTTAATGGTACTGAGGTGCAGGTGTCAAGATGACCTCTCCTGGCTGTGTTAGTAGTTGTCATTATTAGCAAGACCGCTCCACTAAGTATATCTGACATTGGTCATCTACACAATGTCTGCTGCTGTCCATCACCTTAGATGTAGCATTTGATATCAAGCACAATACTGCCACTCACAGTGATGTCATGGTACAAATGGCAACAGCTTGACCAAAACAATGAGTCAATGTCCTGCTGTAATTATGAGGTTGTCCTGTGTCTGTCATTCCGAGATGACATGACTGAAAGAAGACAAGCCTTTGTCACAGATCACATGCATCCATGATTCAAGTAAGTGTGGATAATACCTAGGTTTCATTTGCCCATATAGTGCCATTCCAAGGCAAATGTCCTAAACACAGAAGTAACACCCTGACACCTACAAGACAATTGCTTTGGATGCTTATGCTAACCAGTGTGGCTGTCGCAATCCATTTGCTCAATGTAGAACCTACAATGGGGAATACTGACATCTGTGCAGTGAGGAACACCTGGCTGAAGGCTCTGTAGTGCACAATAGCACTACCACCATATAACTCAGATCCAGACATGTGGGCCATAACATTGGTATGGACCACTCCATGTGGTGGTGTCCACATATTCATAAAGGCTACTCACAGGTAAAGCCCACTACTCCAACATAATGCATCACAGATGGGTCAGGTACAGGTGACAGTGGCAAAAGCTGCATTCTAGGTTGTATCCTCATATACATCCACCACCATGTCCTCAGACTACCAACACACATCCATAAATGTGATATGAAATAGTATGGTACAACACCAAATAACCTTCAACTGGTGGACTGTACCTAGCCCTACATCAACTGTGCAAAGTACCCATGTACTGACACAGTTGCATAATGTGTTATGCAATGCAATAATACCACTGTTTGTAATCAGGTCAGTTGTACACATACCAGGGTCCCTCAGATGTTGTCAGCATTAACACAGTTGACTGTTGCTGTACACCAGTAAACAACACCCTCATGGTTGGATATGACCTAGATGTACTTGCCCTGGATATGTACATCCCACACTCATACAACATAAATGAAAATATCATAGCTGTTGTTGCCCTTTGTACATACAGTGGCTACATTCATTACACACATGCACATGGAAGATAGGTCCATGGCTGCTGAATGCTAACAGTACAAACGGTTTGAGATCTATGTTGACAGAGGTAATATTCCCTCTCTTCTGGTTACCCATGACACCTATCATATCATACAACAACCCATGTGGCATGAATATCATTAGACAAGTCCACCAAATGCAATGCCTACAAACATACCCAAATAATAGGATCATAGGACCTACACACATGGCCTGTATTGACATGCTGTGTATGTTCCTGAGTAGTTACAGGTGATATGTCCATGACATGTACAGTCATATGTGACCCGCAGCTCCTATATATACCCCATGTCAACAATTGCAAGCAATGCATGCTGTGTGCTGTCAGGACATTAACCTTATTACCACAATAGCCAGAATGTGCTGGGGTGAGATGTTTACAAGCCACAGACCTCGCACATGCTTGAATAAGTGTAATGCCTAGCTCAAACAGAGCACATTGCTGGCACTCTTCCAGTAATCATGGAGTGTGTGCAGCAAATATGATGTGCTCACTGTTGATCATTACAGCACCCTGGCTTCACAGTGGAACTGTCAACTAACAGTTTGTGAGATCATGACATAGAATATTGCTGTGTGTGTGTGTGTGTCTTGCTGATATGTGCTGTTGGCATAAATGTACACTTAGCTACTCAGTGAAGGTGGTTGTGTGTCCTACCCGTACATGAATACAACATCCATTATGGTGTAATGCTCAGCTAGGTTTCACACATGGTGTGGAATGTATTCTCATGACCTGCTAGTCCACTAACTGATGGAGACTGCATACGTGTACATGTATTGATGTGTGTTTATATTCCATGTGTGTGCAGTGTCTGATATTTGAAGGTGACTGTTGTCTTAGTACATCATGCAGTTGCAATAAAGCCTCAACATTGCCAACTGTATATGGTGATATGCTCAATGTACAGTAAGCTGTACTTTAGGGATGGACAGATGTTTTGACATAACTACTAAGTGGTGGGGCTACTTTGCAGATGAATGATTACTGAGGACAGCTCACAGGTGTGTTACAACCATTCCGACAATAACCTACTGCTAAGCTATGGTTTTGTTAATTAAAGGGGAAGACACACAACATAGAATGCAGTAAGGGTGACACTGAAGGCAAACCTCTTGTCACCTGTAACAGTAACACCTCCTCTGTGCATATATTAGCACAGTTCATAGGTTCATAGATTAGTACTAGGCTGACTGCTCTTGCGAGCCATTTTAAGCCTAGCCAATTATCCCTTGTGAGACTCAAACCCTGCACCTTGTGTTTGTAAGGCAAACACCTTAACCATTAGGCCACCCTCCCAACTGTTGGCAAGGAAAGAGCAAGTACACTTTGTAGTATGTGCAATAGGGCTGTAACTCTGTAATACCTATCATGAGATAGGCAGGTGTTTTATTCACAGTACTGGCATGTGCGGGTGTGTGTGTGTCCATATATGTCATGTATGGTGGGGAATACATCCCAAATGTTTTTCACTCTCCTGTACACTGTCGTAGACATCTGCAAATAGTGAAGTGTAAGAAAGCAAGACATAGGCAGGAGTTTGAATCTCACACATGTCAGGTGTCTGTATGTGTGTGACATAGGTGTATATCTTTGTGAATACCACAGTGTGTGTGTGTGTGTGTGTGTGTGTGTGTGTGTGTGTGTGTGTGTGTGTGTGTGTGTGTGTGTGTGTGTGTATGGCTATCTGGTCCCTGGAGTGAGGCTGTATTTTACCATAGTGAAATGATAAGACCCCCTCCCCGCATCCACTCAGTGCAATCTAGTATCCCTGTTGATGTCATCAATCTTAGAAGGACATTCTAGCTGCCTGTAAACATGTATGCCCTGTTGTGAGGCTTGTTGTTACATAGCCTACTGATGACCCCCCCCCCCCATATACACTCACTGCATTATAGTACCCCTCAATCTTAGGCCATTCTGACTACCTGTACATGTGTAATCTCTGTGGTGCGTCTTGTAATTGCGTAGTACTATAATGATGATTTGCCCATTGGCAGGGGTTTTCATCCCAACACTGGCAACTGTGTGTGTGTGTTACTGTGTCTGTGAATCCCTGTGGGTGTGTTACTGTGTCTGTGAATCCCTGAGTGTGTAGGTATGTGTGTTTGCATCCTGTCATGGGAGCAGGTATTACTGCTTCCCAATGAGAAACCACTTTTTCCACTGGCCTTTAACCTTGTCATCTGCTAAACCACTATTTTACCTTCTTCCCACTCCAGGTAACTATACTTATGATGTCACCCACTATGGATGTGACAGCTCTGGCCACAGTAGCTTACTACACAGCTATCATGCTCTTGGATCATTAGATCAGTAAACATGTTTGAAACTTGGGAAATTATAACTGTGATGTGGAAGCTACAAAGTGCATGCAAGTATTGTCATACAGACCTGGGAGTAGTCTACATTTACATATGGGACACTAACCGCAAACACTGACATCCCCCGGCACATGCAATTACACCTGAAAGAGGAAGGCAGAACATCAGGATCAACATGCAGTTACTGTTGTTACACATGATACATACTGTCAAAAGTACAAAATGCATTCTAAAACTGTAGTACATGGTATGTCTGCTGCCTGTCAACACTACTCAACAATGGTAATTTACAATTATCTTCCTAGTATGTTCACCCTGTGCATCAGACCATATGAGCAAGTCCCTGCACCGATGGTGTGGATGACAGGGATGTGGCACAGGCATCATCATATGCACAGGGTGATAATGTTTGCCAGAGGCCTAGGCTGCACCATTGGATGACATCATGTGTGTGGCTTAGGGCCTTTTATCTCATTGGGCATGTGTGGATGTTATGCGTGTGTGTGTTGAGGTGCCCTACATTTGTTACTGGTGTGTGTGTGCATGTATGCACACAGGTCTGGCATGTGTCTGGCCTACACAGGGGTATTATTTACAGCTGCAGACTGTACAGGGCAGGATTTACAGTTCATGGTGTCCGTCCATGGCCACATGACCTGCGCCTGCCAGGGATTGCACGGGCATTACCAGGCAGAGGTCCAGATTGGGTACTGTCTGATGACACATGTCCACTGGAACTGTGTCCCATTGGGACCATCCAAGACCATGTGCATGTGGCCTGCTGTGTCCTGGTGTGGACAGCACAGCACCAGCTGCACTGCTGCTGCTACCGCCACTATGAGAGTGGGCATGTGATGTAGCATGTTCACGTAGACCTTCAACAGGTGATGTAGCTAGCCTACGTCCATGTGCCCGATGCCTCACTCCAACCAGATGTTCCAGCACAGACATTCCACGCTCAATGATTGACATGCCATGGTCAAGGACTCCCACCATGTCACCCAATCGTCTATCCAAAACATCTGCAAGATGATGTTGAGTATTTGCAATTGCCTGGATGTTGTCAGTTAATGAACAGACAGCAGCCGTCTGAAGCCTCAGACCGTCTCTGTTGTGCCATTCAGCACATGCCTGTGCTTCCATTAAAGCCTGAAACATGCGTCTGGTGACAACAGCTGATGTGCTATGTCTTGCAGGGGTATGATGGCCATACATCCTCCTACAAGCAGCCCTGGGCACATGCCTGTGTGGGACATCACCAGTCAGTTGGCTGGGATCATAGTGTGCAGGCACACCTTCCATAGTCTCCACACATTCCTGTTCCATGGTACCACCTGCCAACTGTTCTTCCTCTATGGCCACTGGTGATGAGGTATGTGTAGGCATGAGAACTGTGTGCGAGGATGAGGGGGATACAGGTGGAATGGCAACCAATGGCATAGATTCAGCCCCTGACAACCCTGCCTGTGCCTCAATCATACTTTCATCATCACTGCTAGAGTCTGTGGGGACACTAACATCAGGTGGACTGCAGGAGGGCAATGCACCTACAGCAACATCTGTGAGGGGCAGACAAGAACTGTACATTACAAGTTATACAGCACAGTACAGACACACAGACACACAGACAGACACACAGACACAGACAGAGACACATGATATGGCACCCAACGGCATGCAACATGCATGTGATATGGCAGAAGGCATTCAGCTTAGACAATTATAGTGGTAGTTATCATACATCCCTGTGTTGCACACAACAGCATGCATATGTTATAGCAGAAGGCATGCACCTTACACAATTAAAATAGTAGTTAGCATACATCCCTGTGTTGCACCATTTGTGTTAGTAGGTCATGCCCCAAACCTGCAACACAATGCATGCACTATGCACCATTACACTGCACTGCCATGTTTTGTGCAACATACCCCACATTTTAACAGACCATCGCTGACCTGTGTGCATCTGCCACTGATGCTTTATGTTGGCCCCTGCCCCTATGTGTGATGAGGACATGAGCAGAAGGGTATGTTGAGTGAATACTATGTTTGCCTGAGCCCTAGCTTGCATATCTCCCCCACAGCAGTGCACTTTTTGTTCAGCATTATTCTGTTTACCCCTGAGCTGAGTCTACAGACAATGTGCATGTGGCTGTACACACGTTTGACATGGCTGCCCCTACTTTGCAATGGTGCCACAGACCAGCACAGGTTAAAAGTACACCAGCCTGATGTATGGCATATGACCTTGCCAATCACATGTAGTATGACATGTCTTCTGCTGACATGTTGAATGACATGCATACATGTTTAACATAATGGTGTCCTTTCAAATATACAGTGAGGTAATGGTGTCCTAATGCAGGGACATGTTATACTAACATAGACCTTCATCTGTTTGCAATGTTGTCAGTCCGCCCTACAGATATACAGTGACATACTGCACATTGAGCTGATGTGCATAGCCATTGCAGGGCATCATGTGGCTTCACTATTGCTATACAGTGTGAGTTACAGACACAGTTCATAGCCATGACTGTGTTCAGATACAATACATATCTAATGTGGAACGTGACCCACATCACTGAGGTGTATACACACTAAACCCTAATGTGGAATGTGTGACACAGGTCACTGAAGGGTATACAGATGACACCCCTGCACATCTGCAACCATATTGCTGATGCCTGCCAACTATGCCCAGACATGGCTAACCTAGCAGTACTCCATGTCCCACATGCCATCTGTGTACCTCACACATATGAGGAGCAAGCATGACAGTGATGTCTGACACCAGTAAGGTGAATATATTGTATCTGTGGCCTGATGTGGTTGTATGGGTATGTTGTGCAACACATGTATGTATTTGGATACTGTATAGGTGAAAGCTTTCATGTCATGACACACGCAAGATGTTCAAGACATGTTATGTGGTGGTTTGATGTCATGCTTACACAAGCTGTGCACAGGCTTGTATGATGTTTCATGTGTCACATCTGTAATATCACCATTACACAAAGGCCATAGTTGTATTGCGTCGAGCCAGTGTACAACAGAGTGTACACACGTACATCCCTTCTACTGTGTGTGTTGCTTCATGTCTCTGGCCATCTCCCATGGCCATGTGTAAACATGTTTTGTCCAATGGTTGTGATAGGCATCTATTCCACATGTCAGTATTGTCCCATATGACATACATTCATAGATGTCATATGCTCCACTGAGGACAGGGTTATGCAAACAAAGGGTGGTATGTTTGGGCTGAGAGATATCATGTTTTGCAGGATAGTTAACCAATGTTGCAGTCAACCCACAAAATGTCATGGACATGTCAGACAGCACATGACATTGTGCGACAGTCATACCACCATATATTATGTGTACGTGTATTAAAAGGCCACATGGCAGATAGCATGCAATTAATATGATCTGTGCATTATCAAGCCTGATAAATAATAACAATCTCACCTGCAACATGCTGCTGTCACTGTGAAATGGCAGAGATACCTAAATAGGAGTGTCACAGCAGTAAGATCATTATCCACACCTGTGTGATAGCTACAGGGTGCAATGTGCATGTTAGCACATAAGCCAGTACAATAGACTATACTATGGAGTATGCACATCTGTGCATACATAGAGTAGCAAACTATAGTATGTGGCATGTGTGCATACATGCCTTGTGTATGATGTTACATTAAATACTGTACAGTAACACATGTAACTATATGAAATATAGTTGTGTTCTATGTGCAGTAGTGACTTACCAGGCAACTCCCAGCTCAGTGGTTGTGAGACACCCACCTCCACAATTCCAGCTAAAGCTTGTGGATGAAGTTCTGCAGGTGTCCCCAGGTTGGCCAGTAGCTCCTCGGTACATGTGAGTGGGGGCTGGGTGAGTGGCCCCCCCCACCTGTTGCAGCTTGTTCCCTGGTGATTGCATTTGCACTCTGTTTCACCCATCTAATGAGGTTGGTGCAGTATCGGTGCAGTGTAGGTGCGATTGTGACCACCAACATCATTTACCCTCCTGTGAAGTTCCTCCCTCTGGGCATCCCGCTGCTGTGAATCCTGTGGCACATGGCTGAAGAGTGTTCATGGTTGTCAAGGAGGTATGGAATGAGGACCTCATCCTCCAAGTGGGAGTATGGTGGGAGCCTGGCACGTGGCATACCTGGAAGACATAATGATGGAGACAGGTCACAGTAACTCACAGAGAAGTACAGAAGTACAGCTGCACATACATGTGTATCACATTTATTATGATTACAAATATGTCTTTGCAAATCTGCATGACACTAACACCACTGACATGTTTAACACACACATTTACACTTACTGGTGATTTATTGTTATCACCATATATGTGTGTGTCAAGTGATGACATTGCTCATACTCCATGTGGATGTTTTCTTGATGTGGGCATGTCTGTTTGCCTGTACTGGTGTCTTTACCTATCAGCACATGTCTGGATGTGTTCACATTAATGCAAGAGACCTTAATGCTGTGTATATGTCACATATATAGTCATACACAGCCTTAAGGGACATGACCTGTGACCCTGCAGACGTGCTCACGGAAAGTTTTACATGTATGTGTTTTGCCATATACATCTACATGGCACTGTACAGCAGTATAGCATCCTGCCATATATTACCTGTGTTGCACATGTGAAACACATGGGACAATGGCTAGCTCGATGGTATTTGCAGGGTTGGATATCAACTATAGCATGTATGGTCATAGTGAACTAGTAGGATATATGCCCTGAGCCATTTTTGAGCCTAGGCTGAAAGGTTACCTAGCTGTAGCCAACAGACAGGTAGCTTTCAGTGGCCAGGTCAAGCAGTGCCACAGAACTGATCCACAGGGTTACTGATATATTTGCCATGCAGTCATCACACCATGTCTCAAAGAGAGGCAATGTGCATCTTTGCTGGACAGAGATGCATAGTATGACAGGAGTATATAAAGTGTATGGGACAGGGATTTGTCAAGCATGTTATGATCCTTGTACTAGACAGGTGGATGTCCATGAAGTAAGTGTTTATTTGAAATCAGGATATGTGAGTGCAGCATGTCCAACATCTCTGGGTTGGACATGGCTTTACTCAGGGTAGGCATCATGCTACATAGTGGGGCTAGGTTTTGGGAAGGCCAGTGTAGGCCATCTGAACATGGCCAATAACCCTTAAAGGAAATATGTGATCTATTATGGGTCACTTGAGTGCTGAGTATGGTCAAACAATGATCTCTATATTCATGGATGGCACCCTGTCATGATTAGGGATGCCACTTATGACTATCTGACTGGTGTGGTGAAGTGACTATAAAAGGAAAGACTACTGTCTAGCTGTATCCCATACACACACAGTTTCCATTATGTTGACCGCTGCCTAGGTGGTAGTTCATGGGTACTGAGTTTTTAACATAGGGGATGTCAATGCAATACTTAGCTGTCAGATTGTGACCATATATCACACACCACACATCTGACCCACAAAGGCCCTTCTGTATGTTGCCCACAGCACTCATTGAGTCAACTATTGCTCCTAGCTCATAGTCATTTGCAAACGTCAATAGGCAGATGCCTTCTGTGTTAGTCTGCGTGGTATAGATAACAAAGAGCGGGAGTACCAGGAATAAACCCTGTATTACTGTAGCTGGCACTGGTTTGATGTGCGTGTATTAGTCAGACACCTTCTGTAGTGTTGGTTCTGCCAGCAGTCCATTTGCCAACCAATCCTGTGACATAGGAGTATACACCTAGTTTACTGAGTGTAGCTGGAACACAGTATGGGTGATGGTGTTCTAAGACCTGTCAAGGTCATGATATGCTGTGTGAATCAACCTTACTGTCTTCTACATCTGTACTGACTACATCAAATAAGTTGATCAAGGTTCATGGCCTTACAGACCAGACTCAGCAGGGTAGTAGTGCACTATTCCCCATTATCAGTGGTGACTCCCCCTTTGTGGGGTGTGATAACTGTTGCTGTGCACCATTCAGTGTGTACACAGCCTGACATGAAGCTATGATTGAACATGATGTGTATCCAGAGAGCAAATTATTCTGACATTTGTGTAAAATACACCCTGGGATGCTGACAGATCCCATGCAAGCTATAGGTATGGATTTAGAGAGTGCAGCTTGTACCTGCATAGTTGTTATTACAGGGGCTCTGTAGTGTACATGGATATATAAATATGTGTACCTGTTGGGGGGGGAGGTGAGAGTGGGTTTAGGTTATCCAAGACCCTATCTGGATGAACAAGTGCTATTTCTGTAGGTGCAGTACTTCTCATGCCATAGTGCTGTGAAGCATGGCAGGTCTTGCTGTTACCATTACGATTCATGACACAGCTATAGAATGCTCTGTGGTTGGCCTCATAATATGTGGCTGATTAGTTTCACAGTAGCTTTATGTGGTTTTATATGGTGTATCTGCATCTTACTGAGGCTGACCAGGGATCACCTCCACTCATGTGTGTTCACTCTTGCAACAGTTACCTACCTTCTGTGGTACAGTTTAAGGCAGGGTACCACCTGTTTGTATTCCTGTTTGTGTTTGGTTGAATCTTGGTTCTGTTTCAATGACACAATCTCTGCACTTATGTGAGTGCTTAAAGTGCATTTGTGTAGCATTCAGCATTTGCACATGCATTGTCCATCTGCATGGGTGCCATGACAGTCACCATGTCACTCTTAAGAAGCATAACAGTGGCTTTGGAGACTGACAATGTGTAGCATACTGTTATCCCTGTTTGTGTGATTATGGTGATCCAGGTCATTGGGGTCAATGAAATCCAACATGCATTGAGCACAGGTGTTGGTACATGAGGAGTCTTCCCAGTTCATAATGGGATAGTTGAGAGTAGCCATTATTATGGTTTTCTGTTTCAAGCATAATATTCCCCATTGCAGCATAATATGACATTTGGGAATTCTGAGGCATGGTGGGTGATCTGTCACAAAGTGCAAATTGGATTCCACTTTGGCACAAAGGTAGTTGCTCAGCATAATGCATCTGAAGTTATGCAAGTGCAGTTAGCATGGGGGTGTACATAGCCTTCAGGAATATGGACACACCTGTGGCCTGTGTGTTCCAATAAAGGATAATGGCCAAGAGGTGAGGTATGTGTTATAACATGGTCATGCAGGGGTGCTCTCCGGAGCATTGAACCATATCACAGTCACTGCACAGATATGTTCTCCATGATAAGGATTGACGTACGTGAGTCCATATTGAGTTTCTGAAATGTATCATTGAGTAGCGAGACCCGCAGTTTATTGCTTGGCTGTCCCTGTTACAGCAGTGGACTTTCACTTGAACTTTGCATGATGAAGGCACTAGCCAGTATCCAGATTCCCAGGGGTGACAGGTGCAGGCCCTGTCTGACAAAGCATCATGGTCTGTCAACCATGTTATCCCAGGCAGAGAGATACTGGATACCCTTTGAATGACACCAGTACATTAGACAATCTAAGGATGGTGTACATGTTTGTGGGTTCCAATCCTGGAAGTGGTTGTTATTTTACCTCTCAGAGCAGGCACTGGTAGGGAAAGTGTGATTAACGCACATTTAAGCAGTTGTAAGCAAGTTTGCCTCTGGTCTGCTTGGCGGTAAGCAAAGGTTACGCCTGTGAAGCGCTTATCCATTTAACCATGTTTAAACGCCGGTTACTGTTGCGCAAACCCGCACAAAACCACTTACAACTGCTTAAAACCTTAATCAACCCGCATCCAACAGTCCTTATTCTGGCCTTCAAAATAAATTAACAGCCCTTGTAGGTCTTGAACCTGGGACCATGAACACCACAGCCACTGACTTTATCACTAAGGCATCTGAAATATGTACAAATGTTATGGTGTTTAGAATATACATTTTACTAAGGGCATTCCTCACTACTGAAAACAAATGTGACAGTCAGTTGGTGTACATATGTATGGTACTTGGTAATGTTCATATGTTTGTGGAATAAAGTGTTGTAATGTGACCTGACAGGGTGTATTATGGATAAGAATGGTTCTTGTTTTGTGTCCTTTTTTATTGTCCCCATACTCCATGTGTACCCCTCCAGTTCACTTATCGAACATCCTACCCAGGCTCTCCTTGATGCATAATTTCATTACCCATCATTCCTCTCCCACCCCAATCTCCACATACACAACAACCATCCCTTCTATAGTGAATTATGTTAATATTAATACTGCGGATGCACAAGCCAGTGCATTTCTTTGTGCCGGTCCCAAGCCCGGATAAATGGGGAGGGTTGCGTCAGGAAGGGCATCCGGCGTAAAATTTTGCCAAATCATACATGCAGATAACAGTACAGATATACATACCAGATCAGTCGAGGCCCGGGTTAACAATGACCACCACCAGTACTGTTGGCCAACAGGGTGCTGGCAGAAATTGGGCTACTGTTGGCCGAAGGAGAAGAAGAGGGGGAAGGCATGCCCGAAGGCAGGTAAAGGCTAGGACTGTGATAGTGAGGGTCGGAACTTTGAATGTTGGCAGTATGACTGTTATAGGGAGAGAGATAGCTGATATGATGGGCCGAAGGAAGGTTGGTATATTGTGTGTGCAAGAGACCAGATGGAAGGGGAGCAAGGCTAGGTGTATCGGAGGTGGTTTTAAATTGTTTTATCATGGTGTGGATGAGAGTAGAAATGGTGTAGGCATTATCCTGAAGGAACAGTTTGCTAAGAGTGTTTTGGAGGTGAAAAGAGTGTCGGAGAGAGTAATGTTTATGAAGCTGGAAATTGATGGTGTAATGATGAATGTTATTAGTGCATATGCTCCACAAGTTGGGTGTGCAATGTATGAGAAAGAAAAATTTTGGAGTGAGTTAGATGAAGTGGTGATGACTGTACCCAAGGGTGAGAGACTGGTGATTGGAGCAGATTTCAATGGGCATGTTGGTGAAGGGAACAGAGGGGATGAGTAAGTGATGGGTAGGTATGGTGTTAAGCAGACGGTCAGATGGTAGTGGATTTTATGAAAAGGATGGACATGGCTGTGATGAATACGTATTTTAACAAGAGGGAGTAGCATAGGGTGACAAACAAGAGTGGAAGAAGATGCACACAGGTGGATTATATCTTATGTAGAAGGGCCAGTCTGAAGGAGATTGGAGACTGTAAAGTGGTGGCAGGGCAAAGTGCAGTTAGGCAGCATAGGATGGTGGTTTGTAGGATGACAGTGGTGATCAAGAAGAGGAGGATGAGTGTGAGGGCAGCATCAAGGATCAAATGGTGGAAATTGAGAAAGGGTAAATGTGAGGTGATGTTCAGGGAAGAGTTAAGACAGGCACTGGGTGGCAGTGAAGAGTTACCGAATAGCTGGGTAACTACAGCAGAGCTAGTAAGAGAGATGGTTAGAAAGGTGCTTGGTGTGACATCTGGAAAGAGGAAGGAGGACAAGGAGACCTGGTGGTGGAATGAAGAAGTACAGGAGAGTATACAGAGAAAGAGGTTGGCGAAGAAGAAGTGGGATTGTCAGAGAGATGAAGAAAGTAGACAAGAGTATAAGGAGATGAGGTGCATGGCAAAGAGAGGTGGCGAAGACTAAGGATAAGGCGTATGAAGAGTTGTATAAAAGGTTGGACACTAAGGAGGGAGAAAAGGACCTGTACCGACTGGCATATACTTTTCATATGTTATGTTCATATTGTTTGGGGGTGGCAGAATGTGTGATTGCTATGGTCCATGTTATACTCATATTTGAGCACTTCAGATGCTGTATACACACATGTATGTATATATATGTATATATATATATATATATATATATATATATATATATATATGTGTGTGTGTGTGTGTGTATGTATGTATATAGATATACAATATATATTATTGCTTACGTTTATATGTACCTCCATAGATGTGTAGATGTTTTAACCTATCTATAAATCTACATATATGTATATCTCTATATATCGACATGTATCTATGTATCTCTTTATCTCTCTCTCTCTCTCTCTATATATATATATATATATATATGTACATCTGTATATATTATACATATATATATATATATATATATATATATATATATATATATATATATAGCATGCACCTTTCAGTGGGTACATGGCGGTTTGTCCTATTTCCACACAATCCTACCTTTTGTGTTTTAACCTGTCTAAATACACAACTGGCATAGGTACATCTCAGGTAGCTTAGTGGTAGGTTACTCTAAGAATGGTGTACATGTTTGTGGGTTCTAATCCTGGAAGTGGTTAGAGCTAGTAAAGATGTGCAGCAGGTAAGGGTGATAAAGGATAAAGAGGGAAACATACTCACAAGCGAAGAGAGTGTGTTGAGTAGATGGAAAGAGTACTTTCAGGGGCTGATGAATGAAGAGAATGAGAGAGAGAGAAGGTTGGTTGATGTGCGGATAGTGAATCATGAGGTGCAGTGGATTAGCAAGGAGGAAGTAAGGATAGCTATGAAGAGGATGAAGAACGGAAAGGCTGTTGGTCCAGATGACATACCTATGGAAGCATGGAGATGTTTAGGTGAAATGGCAGTGGAGTTTTTAACTAGATTGTTTAATGAAATCTTGGAAAGTGAGAGGATGCCTGAGGAATGGAGAAAAAGTGTTTTGGTACCGATTTTAAGAATAAGGGTGATGTGCAGAGCTGTAGTAACTACAGAGGGATTAAATTGATCAGTCACAGCATGAAGTTATGGGAAAGAGTAGTGGAAGCTAGGTTAAGAAGCGAGGTGATGATTAGTGATCAGCGGTATGGTTTCATGCCAGGAAAGAGCACTACAGATGCAATGTTTGCTCTGAGAGTGTTGATGGAGAAGTACAGAGAAGGTCAGAAGGAGTTGCATTGTGTCTTTGTGGATTTAGAGAAAGCATATGACAGGGTGCCTAGAGAGGAGTTGTGGTATTGTATGAGGAAGTCGGGAGTGTCAGAGAAGTATGTAAGAGTGGTAAAGGATATGTACGAGGGTAGTGTGACAGCGGTGAGGTCTGCGGTGGGAGTGACGGATGATTTAAGGTGGAGGTGGGATTACATCAAGGATCAGCTCTGAGCCCTTTCTTATTTGCAATGGTGATGGACAGGTTGACAGACGAGATCAGACAGGAGTCCCCATGGACTATGATGTTTGCAGATGACATTGTAATCTGTAGTGAGAGTAGGGAACAGGTGGAGGAGACCCTGGAGAGGTGGAGATATGCTCTAGAGACAAGAGGAATGAAGGTCAGCAGGACTAAGACAGAATATATGTGTGTGAATGAGAGGGAGGATAGAGGAATGGTGAGGATGCAGGGAGTAGAGGTGGTGAAGGTGGATGAGTTTAAATATTTGGGATCAGCAGTTCAGAGTAATGGTGAGTGTGGAAGAGAGGTGAAGAAGAGAGTACAGGCAGGATGGAGTGGGTAGAGAAGAGTGTCAGGAGTGATTTGTGACAGACGAGTACCAGTAAGAGTGTAAGGGAAGGTCTACAAGAGGGTAGTGAGACCAGCTATGTTATATGGGTTGGAGACAGTGGCACTGACAAAAAGGCAGGAGTCAGAGATTGACGTGGCAGAGTTGAAGATGTTAAGATTTGCACTGGGTGTGACGAGGATGGACAGGATTAGGAATAAGTATATTAAAGGGTCAGCCCAGGTTGGAAGGTTTGGAGACAAAGCCAGAGAGGAATGATTACGTTGGTTTAGACATGTGCTGAGGAGGGATGCAGAGTATATTGGGAAAAAGATGCTAAGGATGAAGCTGCCAGATTACAGGAAAAGAGGAAGGCCTTAGATAAGGTTTATTAATGTGGTGAGAGAGGACATGCAGGTGGTTGGTGTGACAGAGCAAGATGCAGAGGACAAAAAGAAATGGAAACAGTTGATCTGCTGTGGCAACCCCTAATGGGAGCAGCCGGAAGAAGAAGAAGAAGATTAATAGTTATAATACCAGAGCTGCATGTGTTTTGTGTACACTTTAATTCCTTTGGATTGCTTCTGTGTCATGAAGTGTGTTCATAGATGTTTATATATATGGCTATAGATGTAACTGTAGATATATATATATATATATATATATATATATATATATATATATATATATATATATATATATATATATCTATGTGCAGACATTACTGACATGTATATATATATATATATATATATATATATATATATATATATATATATATATAGTATTAATTGTTAACAGTTATACATATGTAGACTTGTATATGTTGATTCACAAACTACAGTACAATACAATATACTGTACATATGTACACAAAGTGACTGTCCCATTTTTGGTCAGTACTGTGGAATGCCTATAGTGAAAGGTGTAGTCTATAGACCATGAAACATGTATACAGCTCAGATGGCTTAGTGGTAAATCCCATGACTATGGTGTGCATGGTCCAGGGTTCAAGACCTGTGATACTTTAAAAATGTTTTTTACTCTAGAATAAGGCTCATTTAAGCAGTTGTAAGCATTTTAAAAGTGTTTGTGTGACATTAAAACAGCAGTTAAACACGATTAAACAAAATTTAAAAACATATAACCTGTGCGCGCAAACACGGCCTCATCTGCTAACTACTCAGGATATATTTCAGTGAAGTAACATCTTACTATGTGCTTACGTAACATTACAATCTCTGTTGACTTTACTCTCCGGCACACATGGGTTTATATGGGTGTTTCAAATGTTTATTATACTGAAGAATACTACCTAAATATGCAAGCTGTGGTTAAGGTATACTTTTTAACATGAAAAACATCTCTGACTTTATTGGGATTTGAACTATGAATGCACAGATACTATGCGAATGCTGTAACCATTACACTATTGACATTAACATTGCTTCTGCCTAGTTCCTATTTAGATGATTTCTATGTGTAAGCTAGGCTAAGCAAAGGGCGGAGACGCCCAAACCCACTGAGCTTCACTTACTTTTGAAATCAAAACATAACAAATGAAATGAGACACTATAAATTAAATTCCTAACTACATTAGCATAGCCCCTCACTGACACACTTCAAGAGAAACTTTGATCTGTGAATGGGTAACAGAATATACACCACTGGGATCATGTGTCCCAGAACCATACAGCCAGGAGGAGGGGGAGCCCCTCCAGTTTTATAGCTGCAAGACCTGTTGGGGACATTAAATGGTGTTGATTTTTCACGTTAACATGCCCTTTTTATATCACTAAGTGCCCCTATCACCCTCCGCCACCCCAGTCTTCAACAGCTTCCGGCAACTCTGCCTGGAATCACTTCATTGGCTATGCTTGACAGAGGCTCAGTTACTTCATCAGTGGTGAAGAGAAAGCCAACACACTGTAGCTATGCTTCTAAATGCTCTTGGGCAGATAGCCTACTACCTATCTATGAACCTCTAAAGTGCAGGCCATCACAAAAATAATATGTGAATAAACACAGCTTTCAGATCACAGTATACAGTGAAAAATCACCATGTAGTCAGAAAACAGTTAAGTACAGCAAGAACATACAGAACACTGATACTTAATCACTCCAAAAGCCTATCTTGGAAGCTAGAAGACTTTTACCAGTTTAAGGATTTCTATTGCTTACCAGTAGGTTACCTACAGGAAAGATGAGAAACAAGCACAGATGGGAAACATGCATGCAACAATACGATACAGGCTTGCATGTGTCAGCCTTAGGCTTGCGAATACTGGCCAAGGCTTTTGGCACCCCCACGGTGCCTTTTTTAGGCAAGTCTCACAGGTGAATCCCACCTCCGTAAACAGCACAATAGCAAAATCAATGAGGGTGATGCTACTCAGTGCCAGGAGTTGTAATCACAAAATGCATGCACTCACAGCACTCCTCAGTATGGACAACATCAACATCTGTGCAGTAACTGAAACCTGTTTTATGGCTCCTGAGAGCACACCAGCACTACCGGACTATAACCCATACCACACATTTCAGCCACAAAATATGGACTGACACAGATATGGAGGGGGTGTATCCATATTCATCAGGGATACCTGCACCTCCAGGTTAGTGGGGCAGCATGATACCTCTGAGATCATCCATGTGCAACTAACCTCAGCCACAACTGCAGTGCAAACTGTGGCCTGCTACAGATCACCCTCCATGACCCAGGACCACCACTCCACCTACCTGGAGACAGTGGAAAACATGACAGTCCTACCAAACACCTTGGTATTGGTCGATTTCAACTACCTTACCATTAACTGGGAAACCTGCTCGAGTACTCACTTCCAGGCCCAGCGCTTCCTGAAATTTATCACCTCAAATGCCCTGTATCAGATGGTAAACTCCCTAACCAGAGGTGGACACATGCTAGAAGTGGTAATCACCAACATGGGCGACAGGTGCACCACAGCAGAAGTAAACTGGTCACTGGTTAGATCTGACCATGAACTATTCACTGATGATTTCCACACCCAACCATCTCCCCCACCTAAGGTAACCACAGTGAAAACCTTTCCTACAGCTAACTTCACACTACTAAAGACAGAGGTGGGAGGTTTCACAGCCCCCACGGTAAGGGAAAACACTGATCAAGATACAGAAAGATTTACACATGCACTCTATAAGCACCTACAAGGATGTATGGATCATGCCATCACTGGTAAACCAAGACTTGCTCCTCCAAGACAAGGACACCAGTCTGGTGGACCCCTGCAATAAACAGGCTATACAACAGAAGTAGGACAGTAGTCCAGAAAAACAGCAAATCCCAAGAAGGGCAGACATCCATGACCAGTATTAGTAAGAAACTTAGGTCCCTCATGAAATCATCCAAGGCTAACTTCAACAGGAAAATAGGCAAGGATTCGAAAGATAACCACAAAGCCTTCTTTGGCTATGTCAAGGATCTAAGTGGTAACACACACATTTGCACTGTGCCGGTGCAATATAGCACAAAATATACTGAACCTACTAATAATGACAACTAAAGCGTTCATCAGTCCCATCATAGAGTATGATAACCCATTTGGGATGTACTTCAGAAGACACTTCCAAAATCTGGAAGGTCCACAAACGTACCTCGCCAAGAGGTGCCTACACTGTCAGTGTGTGTGCTATATGTTCCCTCCTTGCCAAGGCATGGGCATACTGGGCACACCTCCATCTGCCTACTGGGGCTGGCTCAGGGTGTTCATGGTCTGAGTACCTCTGTGCCTGTGGAGCCCTTAGCAATGGTGGTGGGCTGTGATTGCCTTCACCATTCTGTCCCTACTGCAGCTGTTTCCACAGGATCATATTGTGTAGCATGGCACATACTGTGAAGATGTGGGCACATGCAACTGGAGAGTACTGCAAGGCTCCACCAGATATATCCAAGCAATGGAACCGTGATTTAAGCATCCCAAACACATGCTCTATGATGATTCTGGTTTGTGCATGTGCCTCATTATGGTATTCTTGCATGGGTGTTTGTGCATTTCTGATGGAATCATCATCCACGGTTCCTGTGCATAGCCAGCATCCCCCACCAGGTGGCTATTTGAGATGTCTCCCCTGGCAAATACCTGATACAGCTGTGAGGCATGCCAGATGTGGGAGTCATGATAGCTTCCAAGGCTGCCAGCACACACATCCATGATAATGCCCTGGGCATTGCACATGACCTGGCAGTTGATGGAAGGATATCCCTTGTGGTTTATGTAGCACCTACCCTGCTCACTGGGTGGTGACTTGATGTGTATGTGCGTGCAGTCTATTACACTCAGTACCTCCGGGTATTCTGCCACACGGTGGAAGAGACGCATATTGCTGGCCATCTCTTCCTGCATTTGGGGAAGTATATGTGCTCATTGGCATGTGGTAACATGGCATCCAGGAAATGTTGAAGTACCCTGGATGCTGATACCTGTGAGATCCCCATGATATCCCCAGTTGGCTTTTGAAAGGTACCTGTGGCTAGTATTCTCAGTCTTACACATACCTTCATATCCACTGGGATGGGTTCCCCTCTGTTTGTTCTGGATCTGAGGTGTGGCTGACACAGCTCCACAAGTTGCTGTAGGGTGTCCCTGTCCACCCTGTAATGCTCTACTATCTCCAGATCAAGTAGCCCCCGGTAGGTTACCCTGGGTCTGAACAATCTTCTCTTCCTCTGGTGCCTGAGGTGGTTGTCAGCATCATCCTCCAGACTGCCTTCAGTCTCCAACACTTGCTGGTGGATCAAAGCTATGGCAGCCACTAAAAATTACATATTAAAAGTTTCCCGTATGTATACAACAATGGTGCAGAGTGCATGGGAATATACAAGTGTGTGTGAGGTGCTTTCACACTTTATACTATTGTGCTATGGATGCTGCTGATTTCATTGGCTGTGTATGAGCAATTCCAGCTGCAAGGTATCTTAATTATGGGTTTTACAGTGAGTACTGCAAGTTTGGGGCCTGTAGTGTGGAGTTATGCTTGCCTGCCTTGATTAATCTGTTGCCCTTTAATTCACTTTTAAACCTGGATCACGTCCCATTGTCAGGCATGCATCCACCTGCCAACTTTCTTGTTTTGTACTGTCCCTACCCAGTCATGTGTTGCAAAATGTGTTTTGTAGCTGATATAATGCAATTCTGCTTTGTTCTGCTGTGACACTTTACTGTTTTCTTTGCAATACATTCCCTACCCTTTCTTGCTCTGCAGGTAGCTGCTTGCAGCCTATTTAGCTGTTGTCAATGGCCCACTGTAGGTTCCTAGGTGTTAATTAGTCATTTGTACTCCAATTTCCCTGGTGCAGCATTTTCTTATTTTTTTCCTATATCCTTCCTGTTTCAGCTCAGGTGCGCACCGTGCAAACCCGTTTACCGAGTTTAAGCGCGTTTTAATCTTCGTTCACATGCACACTCGGTTACCTTGTGTGCTCTCAGCTAAGCAAAGCTATAACCAGTTCAACACAGCCCTTTCCTGCAGCTTTGCTTAGCTACGGGAAAACCGGATTAGCAATGCTCCAATCTGCTTACAGCAAAGGTGACACACCCCTCTCTTGATGTCATTTTTATCTCAAGGGCACACCTCGGTGTTATAACGCTACACTGTGAGGTGCATCCTTACACCAGCGGGGAATCTGTGATTCACTATTACTCCTCCTCTCATTTACATGGCATTGCCTACTAATTCCTAGCTGCCGTGCAAATCACTGTCACAGCCCCTTAGCAACCCTTGCACCATGGTGTAGTGTAACATGCCTGCCACTGACTATTATGGGGAAATCATATGTGTTACACTGCAGTTTTATTCTATATTTTTCTATGTTCCTTGCGATCCCATTTGCGCGCTGCTGCCCTGTGCTTAAACTTTGTGATAGTGTGAAAAATAAAATTAAATGCTCTTTTTATATTTTGTAAATTTTTTTATGCCAATGGCTATATATTTAGCCATTGGCATATATTAACAATATAATACATGTGTTTGGTCGGCTGTCATGGCTCCGAATTTATGTTTGCAAAAATGTAAACCATTTTTTACGGTTTACATTTCTACATGCTTACACTACACCTGCACCACTTCCTGGATCACTAAATACCTTCATTTGCATGCTACACTGCTGCACATGGGGTGATTAGCATACAGGGGCTGGGAGCTGTGTGGGCGTAGCATACGCAGGTAGTGCACGTGGAAGCAGCTAGTATCTGGATCGCTCGCCAGCCATATTTGGTGTTGGAACACCAATGCTATGCCTGCACCTGGTGCAAGCTTCATGAATCCCGGGGTTGGACTATATGTTTCACATATACATGTTATAGCTGTATGTGTTTAGTGCATATTTGTGTAATGTATCATCATCACTGGGATGTAGGTGTACTACACTTAAACAACATTCTGCCACCATGATAGGCTATTGTACACATGCAGTGCATATCCACACAATGTGGTGATCATTGTGATATTTCCATCTGTGTTCATGTTTTAGATGTGATTCATGCATTTACTAGACATACATTCTATGTATGCCCAGGCTTGCATATGTTAATTTGTAATATCCTTGTGCTATTTAGTAAAGTTGCTGTATCACCATGTGGATTCTACATGGCAATTTTACATTGTATGGAATTAGTGGGGTTTGTGTGATGACCCTTCTGTATGTTTGGCTCATGTGATGTGATTGCATGTCACATATCTACACTGCATACCTGTGCAACATCTGTGTTGCCACTGGCATGTTATGTCTACCTTGATGTAATGATTGCATTTCTCTTGTCTTACTATGTGGTGCACATAGTCAGTGGTTTATTACACAGTCACTTTACTCTTTCACTGCAGTACTGCAGCTTGACACTGTACTTAGTTGCTTGCCTAGTGGATGCATGGTTGGAGCTTTAATCTGACCTCCACTTTTCTGCTCCTACATTTTGTTTGTTGGATTTACTCAACCTTGCTGTAGCTCGGCTTACACTTGCTCTGATAGCCTAGGGGATTATACTGTTTGATGTTCATTGTGTACTGCCAAGTCAGAATTCTCCATTGGATCCCTATTGTTTTAGTGAACGCAATGAATTGTGAATGCTGTTTAGTCGAACGTCATTACGTGAAATGGAAAAATACAGAAAGTATGGAACAGCGATTTGTTTCCTAGGGAGAAAATCACTGGGCCATTTTTGGGACTTTGCCATTTCCTCCACTGTGGTGCGATCTCTGAGTTGGTATATTTAAGTAGGGGGGTGGGGGGCACATTTTGGGTTTTCGGAGATTGTGGGTCAATTATATAGCGTTCGCAATTCATTGCATTCGCTAATATAATATAGACCCTCCCCATTTAGTGTTCTGTGTAACACACCTATAATCAGGTTGTACTCCATTTGGCATGACCGTCACTCAGTTTGCAACATGTCAGCACTGTTTTGTGCATTGATATGTAATATATTATTGAGGTGTACCACGGCTGGAATATATCCCTACCCTGCTTCTTATCTTTCTTTAGTCCATGTTGTGCTGTCTGTGTGTTGCACCTATCCTTTATATGCCTATAGGTTCATAGGTGACTACTAGGCTAATGGCACAAGACCCTTTACAAGCCTAACCAATAACATGCAGGATATGGCAATATTATATCCTAATTACCCAGATATGGGATGGGGTAGTATCAGGGTAGTGGGTCTTTGGGTATTGGAGCTCTGAGTCCTTTTACAGACTGCCTCTGTCCATATGGGATATTACCAATCTTTGTCCAATCATGTCTTGTGATACTTGTAAATTATATTTGCATCCACTTCATTCCCTACCTCCTCTTTATGTCTTTTCCATATTTTCTATTCTCAAAAAATGGGACCTATTCCGACAAAAAAATTGCACATCTCTCACTCTACCTTCATCTTTAATCATCTTACTTGTGTGCCCCTCTTCTTCACTCTCACCCCTCATATGCTTTGCTATCACCCTATTTCCTTGGGTGTGTGCATTATTTGTGTGCCCCACACATGTCCCGTACCCATTTTTAGCTAAAGATAGTATTGGCAGTGTGGCTGTGGATGCCACTTCATCGTAATTAATATTTTTTATTTAAATTTTTGCAGCTTATGACAGATTCCACAAATAATAGGTGTGTGCATGTGGGTGTGCGTATCTGTATGTGTATGTGTGTGCATACATGCATATGGGATCCATTTAGTACATCAAATTTACGTTTCAATGAAAAGTAAATTCACGAGTGCACTTCTGCAAAAGTGCATTTTGTTGAAAATGCACTTTCATGTGAAAATAAAAATAAAAGTAAAAAAAAAAGAAGAAATAAAAACATGCAGTTTGTATGTAACCTTAGTTTTACATCAACGTTTAGTGTTGATGTACCACTAAGCAAACTAGTGCTGAGATCGTGGTACAGTGGGGATAAGGGAATATTCCCTTTTCCCCACTGTAGTGTGATTTTGGACTGAGAATATTAAAATAGGGGGGTCTGGGGGGGTGCATGGGGGCTTGCCCCCCCTGCAAAAGATGGGGTTTTTTTTGTACTTTTTTTTTTAGTTAGTCGATCCGCCAACTATACTTCAGCAAAAGTGCAGTTTCGTTGATGTGGGCATCTACTTTTCTTTTTCGAAGAAGTGTAATTTCGATGAAGAAAAGTAGATCCATATAAATATATATATATATATCATCATCCCCTTTTTCCAATTTACATGGGGTCGGGGTATCGTATTAACTGTCGCCACCTCTCTCGATTCAGTGCCACTCTCCTGCCTTCTTCAACACTCATGCCTGACTGTCGCAGATCTTCTTTCACACAATCCATCCACCTCTTTGCTGGACGCCCTCGCTTCCTCTTACCTTCTTCCTGTCTGTCCCAAATCTCCCTCATATATATATATATATGTTTATAGATATTGATAGACAGATAGATATTTACCACAGTAAACCAGAGTCACTGTACCATGGTAGTATACAGAATATATAGCTGGAGTTAAATCTGAAACAGACCACATGCCAATACTCATATGTTAAACACTGTGACCTTGAACCCCAGAAATTCCCTAACAATTGGTGATCCCGTTGTGCATGAAACCGTCACATACCACATTGGGATCTGTTCTGAGTTGGTGACATTACCATTCCTGCATGAAGCCAAACTTAGGAATATTGCAACTATTTTAAAAAAGTATTAATGCTGTTACAGGATGATTGTTGTTCATGTTGCAGTTAACAATCTAAGCATATTTTACCTCTGGGATACACAATAAGATATTGCAGGATTACCAATCATTCTATCAAGCAAGACAAAGATGAATTTGCATAGCAAAATTTTCCCATCAGCTAGAAAGACCTTAAAATTTGGCATTCACTCAGCAGCTAGTGACATGATATTATTGACAGGGAATACAGTGCCTTTTGACCTTGAGTGAGATGCACATGCGCCCAATGTGCTTTGCCCTCCCTCAGCTGTACCTCTCTCCTTGATGGAGCTGCTACACATCCGCAAGTCAAACAGCATGAGGGTAAGCCAATCTAGGGATCTAAACTTAGTCAGCGACTAAAAGAAAACATGCTGGAGAGACAGATATGTGTCTCAGAGATGACCCCTTCTTTGGAACAGCCTTCCTATTCACATTAAACAGAGCCCTTCCCTGGCCATCTTGAAATGCAATTTGGATCAATGGATGGGATCGCCAATTCACACCTGGGGTGGTGCCTATGTCCCTTATAGACAGGGGCAATCTGTAACATATTCAATGCACAGGCACAAGTCCATGCCATCGTCTTGCCCCAGGGGCCATATATTGGGTAAAATAGGGTTATATTGACTAGGCTTGTAAGGGCCCTTAAACTGTTAGTCTCGTGATCTCCTATGAACCTAGGCTATAGGCCTTCAGTCCAAGGGACCCTTGAGGAACTTAGTGAAAATTTGCAATCGCCCCGTAGTACTGTCTGGTTAAGTGACCTGTCCAGGGTCACATAGTAAGCAAATGAGGGTTGAGAGACTCAAATCTTGTACTGTAGGAACTGTAGTATACTGCAGTTATCCCTCTGTGCTAACTGACAGATTATGACAGTTGTTCCAAAAATACCGAAATGGCAATGGTCCATCCCTGTTGTGGCAAAAAACAAAATACAGGAAACTTTGCTAAATATGAAAGGCATCAACAAGGAAGATGGGTGATTTAGAAGCTATCCTGTTCTTGGTGAATGTTGATGTCAATCTGATACATGGATATGATTTTCACTGGTATAACACAACAGAGAAATGGTCCACTGTTTTTAACCAGCTCCAGTATTTATTTGGAACGGTACTCCAGAAATCAGTAAGATAACAGAACTGTGGTTAAAAGGAAGTTTCCATAACTGTAAGATTGCACAATGTTAGATGTGGTGTATTTAGAGATGTAGCAAATGTTATAGATATGATATCTGTACCATTGCTATCACTATGGCTTAAAGATCCAAAATGCATATAACACTCCCTTGCATGTTTCTGATTAGCCACCTGATGTCATTGTTTCTAATTCAGGAGTATTGTGAGGCCTTGTTCATTTTTACTGTGAGCGTCAAAGAGCTGTACTTCCTTACACTTGGGGGGAAAAAAACAAGAAAGACTTCTACAAGCCAGCTCATTTTGATCTAGGACATGACCTGCTGCTAATTTGTGTTCTCTGAGCCCTGACAAAGTTAATTTCAACTTGGAGTTGGTGTTTGCCTATATGACAGAATGGAAAACTGGCATTTCAGGATGGTAGTTGTATTGCACTCCCCTGCAGGTATATGGATTGGCAAACTAAAACATCCATGTATTAGGTTCATAGGTAGGTAATAGGCTATCTGCCCGAGGGCATTTATAAGTCTAGCCAGAGTGTGTCAGCTTTCGCTGCCCCATTGATTAATTAACTGAACCTCTGTCAAGAAGAGCCAATGAAGTGAAGTGATCCCAGGGGTGTATTTTCTGTTACCCATCCACTCGTCAAGGTTTCTTTTGAAGAGTGTTAGTGAGGAGCGCTGCCTAATGTAGTTAGGAATTTTTTTCCAAAGTATGGAGAGTCTCTGTGACAGGAATCTATCCCTCCAGCATGTTCGATTTATTGTTGTGGCAAGGTTTAGCTCACTAGAGTGAGTGGCTCGCAGTGACTTGGATTTCTTTAGGTGGAGCATGTCCATCAATTCTGAGTTGGACATGGCTTTGTAAGTCAAGCAGAGATCATCTCTGAGTAAGCGATATGCCACTGAGTACAGCTGGAGTTTTTCCAGATGGGCTACATAGGACATATGTTTGTGACCAGCAATCCTCTTGGTGAGGTACTTTTGTGGTCTTTCCAGCTGTTGGAAGTGTCTTGTGAGGTACATCCCAAACGGGGCATTGTACTCTATGATGGATCTGATGAGTGACGAGTAGAGGGGCACTATAACCTCTTTATTTCTAGATGCAAACCATTTAGTAATTAGATGGGCTACATAAAAGGATTTCCTAACTACTTTGGCAATATGATTGTCAAAGGAGAGATTACTATCTACCTGGGTCCCCAGATCTCTTATTACCTCTTTTGTATTAAGGGGGCTGCCACCTATGTGATAATTCATGGGTGTTTTGATTTCCCAAACGGGATGACTATGCATTTTTTGGTATTTAGCTTGAGACCATGACTTTGACACCAGATGTCAGTCTTAGTAAGGCCCTTTTGGAGAATGTCCTTTTCAGTCAGAGAGACAAGTATGGCTCCCAGTTTGCAGTCATTGGCGAACTTGCTTAGCCATAGTCCTTCTGTGTTTGCCTGTACTTTTGAGAAGTATATGCCGAACAGTAGAGGTCCCAGGACCGAGCCTTGTGGGATACCACTTGTGACTGGTTAGAGTCAGACCTGGAGCCTGCTATTCCTACCATGTGAGTTCTGTCTGTAAGCCAGTTGGCAACCCATCTCATGATGTAGGGGTTTATTTTCAGGCTGGTGAGTTTTTCTATAATTCCTGAGTGGGGAATGGTGTCAAAAGTCTTGGCGAGGTCAAGGTAGGCTGTGTGAACTACCCTCCCCTCTTCTATGGCCTTGGTGACTGTTTCGAAGAAGTCAACCAGGTTTAGTAGGCATGATCTGCCCTTAACAAAGCCGAACTGGGTCGGGTCAAGTGTTTGGAGATTCTCAATGTCTTTGTTAATGAGTTCCATGATGATGCGCTCCATAGCCTTGCAGACCAGGCTAGCCAGGCTTATGGGGCAATAGTTACCAGGGTCAGTTGTGGCCCCTCCTTTGTGGAGCGGAATGACCGTTGCTGTGTGCTATTCTATGGGCATGTAGCCTGTGGAGAGGTTGAGGTTGAACAGTGTGTTTTAGGTGGGGGGTTAGTTCTTTCTGTAGTTCATGCAAGATGCAGCCTGGGACACCATCTGGCCCCACTAACGCTGTGCTTTTGGCTTTTGAAAGGGCTGTTTTCACCTGTGCGTCTGTGATTTCCAGGACACTACACTTTTCCGGTATTGTTATGGGCCCTTTTGGGGATGAGAGGGGTGTGACATTTACACTGAATCTATCTGCCAGGATGTTGGCAATATCAGTGGGTTCAGTATATTTTTTTGCTATTTTGCACTAGCTCAGAGCATATCTGCGAGTTGCCACTTAGATTCTTGACATAGCTAAAGAAGGCTTTGTGGTTATCTTTTGAATCCTTGGCTATTTTTCTTTTGAAGTTAGCCTTGGAGGATTTTACCCTGTCCTCTATTGGTCCGTCTTAAATTCAGTTTCCCTATTACTCTAGCATGTCCAAAGGTCAGTCAATGGTTTCCTCTCCAGTCCAGCTGGTGAATCTGGGAATTTTGAGGCAATGTTACAACTGTCTCATGTACACGGACAACCCTCTCCTCCTCCAAACAGGTTCAAATATATGTGAGAGATGCAACTATTTAGCCAAACTGGAGGCTGAGCTCTCTCATCTCAAAACTGGTGTAACCAGTCAGGAGGAGAAGGTAACCTCACACAACACAATTCCAATATCACATAGTCCCACCACATCAGTGAACCAAACACATAAATACACAAAAAATACTCGGAGGCTCTAAATAAAAATCTACCTAAGCAACAGAGACCTCCAAAGCAGACATCCAAGCAAACACTACCTCAAAACAAAACACACACAACACATAACCCACAAAGTCAGTGTGCCAAGCAGCCACAGCCTTTAAGGCTGAATAACACACCTGATACTCTTGTTATAGGTGACTCTATTGTCAGACACACTGACGTCCCACTCACCAGGCTGAATAAAGAGAAGGTCACGGTGAGCTGCCTGTCAGGTGCTAGGATCCGACACATAACGCAAGCACTCAGGTCACTCCAAAGCAAATACAAATATGACTCAGTCATTGTACATGCTGGTGTGAATGACCTGAGATACCTCCCTGGACTACATGAAAAGAGACATAGAGGAGCTCTCTGATCATGTAGCCCAGGCTGGTATGACCCTGACCTTGAGCAGCATCTTACCCTCACCTAGAATGATGCCACAGTACAAAGACAAAATGATTGATTTTAACAATTGGCTAAAATTTTGGTGTCATTCAAAGGGGATCCAGTGTCTGTCAGCCTGAGATGACATGCTCGACAAGCCACGTTGCTTCGCTAGGGATGGCTTGCACCTGTCACCACTGGGCTTTCGGATATTGGCAAAGGCTCTTGCCACCCCATAGTGCCTTTTTTAGGCAAGGCTCAAAAGTCAAACCCACCCCCATAGACAGCACAAGGAACAAAAAACTAAGGGTAATGCTGCTAAACGCCAGAAGACTTAACCTCAAGATGCACGCACTCGAAGCTCTCCTCAGTATGGAGAACATCGATATCTGTGCAGTGACAGAAACCTGGTTCAAGGCTCCAGAGAGCACCCCAGCACTACCAGGCTATACCTCATATCATGCTTTTCGGCCCCAAAACCCAGACCGAACCACAAAAGTAGGGGGAGTTTCCATATTTATCAAGGATATCCACACCTCCAGGTTAGTGGCATTGCACGAAGTATCGGAGACCATCCATGTGCAACTAACAGTGGGCAAGACTGCTTTTCAGTTTATAGCATCCTACAGACCACCCTCTCAAAGTCAGGAATCCCATTCGGCTTTCCTGAAAACATTGGAGAACAAGAAGATCTCTCCGAACACCATTATATTGGGTGACTTCAACTACCCAAACATTGACTGGGAGCACTACTCAAGCCCCAGCACCTTAGCCCAAAGATTCCTGGAAATTATAAACTCAAATGCTATGGAACAACTAGTCACCACTCCCACAAGAGGGGACAACATACTAGACCTGATCATTACCAACATGGGGACTCTATGCTCCACACCAGAAGTATATCCTCATTGGTAAGATCAGACCATAAATTAATTTCACTGGATGTCCACATCCCGACCCCACCCCCATCCCAGAAAACCACAGTGAAAAACTTCTCAAAAGTGAACTTCTCACTTCTCAAAACAGAAGTGGAATCCTTCAAGGCCCCAGGGCCAGTGGAAACTACAGCCCAAACTGCAGAATCCTATATAAAAGCATTCTACGGACATCTCCAGGAATGCATGGATCATGCTATCCCAATCAAAACCAAGACCCAATCATCCAAAGGCAGGCATCCAGTCTGGTGGACCCCTGCCACAAATAAACTGTACAACAGAAGGAGGAAGCTACTTCATGATAGAGCAAAATCCCTAATAGGGAAGGCATCTCTGATCAGTACTAGCAAAAATTACGATCCTCATAAAATCCTCCAAGGCCAGCTTCGAGAGAAAAATTGCACAGGACACCAAAGACAATCATAAGGCTTTTTCAGTTATGTTAGAAACCTGGGATGCAACTCCCAGACTTGTTCTGAGTTGATTCTAAACGACAAAAATACACTGAACCCACAGACATCGCCAATATCCTGGCAGACAGGCTCAGTGCAAACTCCCTCCCCCCTCCCCCTAAAGGGCAAGTATTTATTCCAGCTGAGGGCTGCCGCCCAAACATCTCAGATGCTCAGGTGAAGGCTGCCCTCTCCAAAGCAAAAACACTGCTTCCATGGGACCAGATGGCGTCCCAGGTTGCATCCTACATGAACTACAAGAGGAACTAATCCCTCAAATAAAACAGCTATACAATCTCAGCCTCACTACAGGATATGTGCCCACAGAATGGCGTGCAGCAACAGTGGTCCCACTCCACAAAGGTGGAGCCTCACGGACCCTGGAAACTATCGCCCCATAAGCCTGACTAGCTTAGTCTGCAAGGCTATGGAGAGGATCATCATGGAGCTCATAAACAAAGACATTGGGGACCTACAGACACTAGATCCTACCCAGTTCGGCTTTGTCAAGGGCAGATCCTGCCTTTTGAACCTGGTTGACTTCTTTGAAACAGTCACCAAAGCCATAGATGAAGGGAAGGTAGTCCACACAGCCTATCTGGACCTTGCAAAGGCATTTGACACAATACCCCACTCGGGCATCATAGATAAGCTATCCAGCTTAAATATAAACCCCTATGTCACAAGATGGGTCACAAACTGGCTCAAAGACAGAACCCACAGAGTGAGAGTTGCTGGAGCCATGTCAGACTCGAAACCGGTCACAAGTGGCATCCCACAGGGTTCTGTCCTGGGAACACTCTTGTTCGGTATATACTTTTCCGAGGTACAGGCAAAAGTGGGAGGACTATGGCTCACCAAGTTCGCTGATGACTGCAAACTGGGCGCCATAATCAACTCTCCAGCTGACACAAACGTCCTTCAAAAAGGTCTCACAGAGACAGATAACTGGTGCCAGCACCATGGTTTAAAGCTAAATGCCAAAAAATGTATAGTCATACCCTTTGGCAAAAACAATGTGCCCACAAATTACCACATAGGCAGAAACCCATTAAGTACAGAGAAAGTTATTAGGGACCTGGGGACCCAAGTTGATAGCAATCTCTCCTTTGAAAACCACATTGCCAAAGTGGTTAGAAAGACCTTCTACATAGCCCACCTCATCACGAAGGGTTTCACATCTAGATCAAGAGAGGTAATCGTGCCCTTTATTCATCCCTCATCAGGCCCATCATAGAATACAATGCCCCTTTTGGGATGTACCTTACCCGACACCTGCAGCAATTAGAAAGACCGCAAAAGTATCTCACCAAGAGGATCAAGGGTCTCAAACAGATGCCATATGCTGCTCGGTTAAAAAAACTCCAGCTCTACTCAGTTGCATACCGCCTACTTCGAGGCGATCTATGCCTGACATACAAAGCTATGTCAAATCCAGAATTAATGGACATGCTCCACCTCAGTAAATCTAAATCCCTTAGAGCCACACGCTTGAGGGACTTGAACCTCAGCACAGAAATAAATAGAACTTGCTGGAGGGACAGGTTCATAACCCAGAGGCTCCCTTCGCTCTGGAATAGAATTCCAGTTCATGTGAGGCAGAGCACCTCACTGAATCTCTTCAAGAAGAATCTCGATAAGTGGATGGGGGATCGTAGGTTTGTCCCAGGGATTACTCCCGTGTCACTATTAGACAGAGGCACAGTAAACTAAACCTTAAAAAGGGCACAGTATACTCAAATCAAGGGGTGGCCTAAGCCATACAGAATCGGGCTAGGCTTATAATTGCCCCAGGGCAGATAGCCTAGTATGAACCTATGAACCTATGAACCTATGAACCTTAATTTCTTACTGATACTGATCAGGGATGTCTTTCCTTCTTGGGATTTGCTTTTTTTCTGAACTAGTTTCCTCCTTCTATTGTATAGCCTGTTTATGGCAGGGGTCCACCAGACTGGTTTCCTTCTCTTAGGGGAGTGAGTCTTGGTTTTGCTAGGGATGGCATGATCCATGCATCCTTGTAGGTGCTCATAGAGTGCATTTGTAAAGGTTCCTGCATCTTAGACACTGTTATCCTTTAGCGTGGGGGCTGTAAAACCTACCACCTCTGTCTTAAGTAAGATGAAGTTTGCTATAGAAAAGTTTTTCACTGTGGTTTCCTTGGTTATTTATTTAAGTTAGTTTACTGCAGTAGTGCACTGATCTCAGTGGGCCAATTTCAGCACTGCCCAGAGTGAAATCATCCCAATGTAAGTAAGAGATATCAAATGACAAGTTATATAGAAAAGTGGAATAAAATGAGAGACATGAAAAGACAAATTATATACAAAAGTAGATACAAATGCAAGGATTACATATGATTACAAGATCATAGTATTATAGAATATACAAGGCAGGCAGATAGACACTGTGTGTACCTTGCTAATATCCATCCTCAGGTTCTACCACTTTTTGCACAGATGGTGATGCCTTTGAGTCCTGGTGTAAATTTAGATGCACCAATCCAATTGTCCAAGTTTTGTTTAAAGGATGACAGGCAACCACACTGCTAGACAAGCTGGAGGAGTCTATTCCAAGATAAGGTGGAGTGTTGGTTGATGAGCCTATCTCTCCCTCTCATTTTATTTATGTCCAGATAAATGTTTAGATCTCTGTCTTTGGTGTTGGCAGCAAACTTTCACTTGTAGGTTCATTTCTCAAAGGTTGTTATAAGGCTAATGGCTGGGTCCCTTACAAGCTTAACAAACCAAACCATTTGGGTCCCAAGTGTCATGGGCATCTATATGTGTGTGTGTGTGTGTGTGGGGGGGGGTATGTTAGTGGGATGTAACTAAAGATTTGTAAGGGGATGTTAGGATAATAAATACTACTGGTCAAAGGCCAGATTGCTTTCTATGCATGCTTCCATATCCCTTACTACTGGGTCAACTCTTAGGAGTGTATTATTGATGGAGTAATTAACGTGGGTTGACAGTTTCCCAAAGGGCACTATAATACATTTTTTTTGCCATTGAGTTTTAGGCCATGGCTTAATTTGTCTGTGTTAAACTGTTTTGCAAGATATTGGTGCAGAGCATCCTTGGCAAAGCATTGCAGTCTGTTGTCCATGTCATCCAATGCTGACAAATACTGGTTTCCCTGGAGTGACACCAGAAACAAAGTCAATTATTAAAATCAATCATTTTATGTTCATAATGTGGCATCATCCTTGGTTAAGGTAGAATGCTGGTCAATGAAAGACTGGCACCTACCAGTGACAAATATGTGAGATCCATTGTGACTCTTTTCATATAGTCTATGTGAGGTGCATCTGAGGTCATCTACACCCACATGGATTTTGATAGAATTCTATTTGTACTTGGGGTGCAGTGCAGTAACTTGAGTGTGTGCATGATATTGTGGATCCTAACTGCAGATAGGTAACTGACCACTATCTTCTCTTTGTCTAACATGGTGAGTGAGGCATCTGTGGGTCTCACAATGCAGCCCCCAGTGACACGATTATTAAGTGAAGTAGCCTTATATGCTTTGCTGTTGGGGACCATTGGGCTGTAGGCTTATTTGAGATGTTTGGTGTTGCTTTTGGTGTATGCTTTAGTGATTACTAAGGAGCAGTGTTGCTGGTAGGTGGCTTTGGACATCTTTGAGATTTGAGAAGGTGGACAACATGGCAAAGAAATGTCAAGTATAACTGGATCTCTGAGTGTGTGTTAAGCTAGGAGCACGTCTTCCCTCAGGAGCCTGTACAACACTGAAAACAACAAGAATAGGTGTTCAAGTCTCTTGTGGTTGCTAAGCTTTTTGAGAAAAAAAAAACATTTTGTTTAT
The DNA here is from genome assembly GCF_019279795.1 of Protopterus annectens. Taxonomy (NCBI): domain Eukaryota; kingdom Metazoa; phylum Chordata; order Ceratodontiformes; family Protopteridae; genus Protopterus; species Protopterus annectens. The sequence continues at coordinate 1,608,913,177 of NC_056729.1, read as the reverse complement.
AAACTCTGTAATTTTTCAAACATTTTAATATGTATAGCCAAATAATGCCGAAAGGTACATTATGTTCAATACTAAGTCTGACTAGGACATAATACAGAGGGACAATAATGTCCTTAGACCTTAGTTTTGGAAGAGATGCCTTGGCAATTAGTTGTAAAATGTACAAGGATTTCCTAACTATTGTTACTACATGATGGTTAAAAGAGAAAGTGCTATGTCTTACAAGACAACCAAAACATTAAGAAATATTTGGAAACTTTAAGGACACTTGTATAAGACATCGAAGCAGATGTGTC